>NW_017306874.1:875021-878672 GCF_000935625.1 Nanorana parkeri | reverse complement strand
TATTAATATTACAATTTGCTTTTGTGCCCATTTATGTTTATGAGCCAAAGCACTAACATTCAGACTTGAAATTAGCACTGTTAAACACTTTATTGGTATGAAAAAAAACTCTACACGTGGAGTTAAACATCTATCAAGGGTAGGCAGCCTCGGCACTCCAGCTGTGCAGAAACGATAAATCCCATCATGCCGCTTCCTTCCTGCTTGATGCTGTCAGAGTTTTGCAATGCCTCATGGGATTTGCAGTTCCACAACAGCTAGAGTGCCAAGATTGCCTACCCCTGATTTATGAGAACTATACAGTGCAGAGAGTGCCAACTCTAAACTACCAGTTTGTCTTACCACTTGCTGCAGTATACAATTCTCAGCTACCTGTCTGGAGAGAACAGTCTACATACAGATAGTTGCAAGAAACACATGAAAAGCCTCTAGCTGTAGAATACTGTAATAGACAACATTAAGTTATCTCTTATGGAAGACAATGCACAATATAACACAGGAGAGGCCAGCACAAGCAGTCCAAGATACAGAAAAGTCAATAGAAATGATATCAGGGATACTGTCCCAAATAAGCCCACATTTTAAATTTTAATCAAACACAAATCTCTAATGTAGGACAGTGAAACAGGCCAAAGGAACAAGAAGAAAACATTTGGAAGAAAGACCAAGGCATTTACATAGTTACCATTTACCAGAACATGTTTGGTTGAGAAGTACTCACTCTTGAGAAGTCCCCCAGCTCTAGGTAAGAATACAATGAGATTGCAATCCGATTGCCTAACACTGGCCTTAGACAGTGCAACAAAAACAAGTAACGTGCTGATTTTGAGCACTTGACTATACAATACAGCAATACTCTAATACTGCCCTCAGGAAATATTTGTTTAAAGAAGCAGCATGGCTGAGTGAGACGTTTCCATAATAATATACAAAAATGCTTTATCCTGTTATTAGCCTTGACATTTAAATATAATAATATCATTGCCATCCAAAATACACTAAAGTCATTAGCACACGCAAACATAACTTTAAATCTATAGCATAAAACTTTATTGAGTTAAAGTGACATTAAAGTCAAAACATTTTTTCCCTCCCCCCCATGTTAATGTTAGCACTTACCTTAAATGATGTCTCTTATTCCGATCTTTTCTGGGTTTTTTTATCTGTCCCTCCAGCGGTGCGGCGGCTCTCCGATCCAGCGCTGACTGCTCTGCCCCTCCGATCCAGCGGTGTCTGCATGCGGGTGTACGCATCCATAGACTTACCTTGCGTCTCTGCTCGTCTCCCGGCCGAGAATCCGAACTGCGCATACGCCCGCCCCAAGATCCTTTGCGGCCGCACGAGCAGTTCCTGATTCTCGGCGCGGGAGCACGCAGCGATAACTAGGTACGTTTAAACCGCTGTTAAAGCGTTTTTTTTTTTTTTACTTTTTGCCTATATCTACTGCTTCCTACCAGTAAATATAGGCAAAAAAACCCGGAGGGTTTAGAACCCCTTTAACACATCTGGACATTTTAAATTGTAACCTTTTGGCAAACAGTGAACATCACAAAATTGTATGTTATCTGTGTGCATACTGTGTGTGTGGGGTATTTTTTTTATTTTAATGTTTCATTAACTTTTTTTTTTTTTTAGTACGGTTTACGATGACAAGCCCCCTTGGTGACAATATACACTCTAATTTTGACAGGTCTTCTTTTGAGAATCAAAAGGTGTAAAGAGACCCTTGATGTTTCCCCTTATGTGTGGAGGAAGAGATCAAGGACACAGAGCCTTCAATCTCCTTCTCCCCTGCTGCGGGCATTTACTATTGAACACAGAAGTGCTCAGTACAGACCGCTTCTTTGTGCATTCGCAAAACTGCAGAGAATTGGCACACATGCCTCTGTGTTTATGATCTCCTTCAGTTTATGAATTGCTGAAGTGACCAGGAGCTTAAAGCAGAAGGGCATGCAAGCAATGTTAAGCTGGTTATACACCTTACAATTATCTGCAGATTTTCTGTGGTCAGATGGAAAAGGTGCAACAGATTCCTCCATCTATACTTAACTGTGTGGATGGAGTAATCTCCACCTGGGCCAATCTGTTGCACTTTTTCCATCTGACCACAGAAAATCTGCAGATAATTGTAAGGTGAATGGGCATCTTAAGGCATACTGAATTGGCTCTAGAGAAGCAGAGCCAGCTGTCAGTCAGGCAGCGGGGTGGATCCCAGCTTAAGCACGGGTCAGTGTTGCCAGCATATAGAGGGCAATAGCCCGCTATATGCCGAGTTTCGGGTCACAGGAGGACATTAATATATAACATCCTGTGACCCTAAAGAGAACTATGGCAAAAAAAGGTTGGGCCATAGTTGTCTTCTAGGTGTATAATGAATACTTTTTTTCCATATGGTTTGAACATCTTTTTGCAAATACGTACAGTGTAAATTGCAGAAATACACAATCACATATCATAGTAAACACAATTTTGAACAACCATTTCATTACCTGTACAGTAGGAGGTGATGGAAATAAATCTGCCGGACATAAGGGTTTACCAATCTCCTAAGGAACAAAAAATGCAATGTCATTCAAAATAGAAAGCAATAATAAGGTCTATCAGTTCATGAAACTCAGCTACTTTTAAGAATGGCAACATAATGGGCTCCAGTAAAATATGGAAAAAATATTAGAATTTTAAAGTCTGCCATTTTGCCTTGAATAGTGTGAGACCGCTGCTTCTCCATAGATATGGTACACTGAGTGTTGCCACCCTAGTACAGAAGTGCGTTACTTGCAGGATCATTAGATGAAATTAAAGGCCTAAAAAATAGAAAACGAATGTTGCCACCGCATCCAAGGACTAGTAAGTGGCAATAAATAAAATATTTGTTCTTAGGTTTAGATACACGTAAAGCATGGGTTTGAGGGTTGGTGGGAGTCTTCTTTCAAAAGAACATGTCACTGTGCCCCGAAAGGCCAAAATGACAGTCTCTTTAAAAGCAGCAGAATTCCAAAGCAATAGGCCCTTGCATGGAAGTACATTGTGGCAAAATATTGCCCAAAACAAACTGTTGCATTTTACATTCTCCTAAAGTGGTATTGATACTAGTATTGGTACATCCCTAGTTTGAGGGTACCCTCTATTGGCTAACTTAAGTTATTAAAGATTGAGGTTTTCTGGACTCCTTAATTCCCTTTGTCAGGCTATATACATCTCTCCATTTTTTTTAATACATTAGTTCAGGGCTCAAAATTTCAAGTCCTGAGCTACTAGCCAGGCCTTAAGAGTTACTCGCCACCAGTTGCCCCACCTAACCCCAACCCTGCCTCGGCCTTAACTCCGCCCCTAAACCCACCCTCTTAAATTATCTTATGAAATTACACTTTTAAATGTTGAAGGCAGAATAAAGTTACAAAAATAAATATTAACAACAACAATATTAAGATAAAGCAATGTAAACATTGCGGCCCTCCACATCCCCACATATAAAATAAATACCCTCCCCCCTGTTCTCTGCCTCCCCCCATATAAAATAATACCCCACCTTTCTCTGCCCCCCACATATATATAATACTACCCCACCGTTCTCTGCCCCCACATATAAAATAATACCCCACCATTCTCTGCCCCCACATATAAAATAATACCCCACCGTTCTCTGCCCCC
>NW_017306874.1:849530-874364 GCF_000935625.1 Nanorana parkeri | reverse complement strand
TTGCCTCCCCCTTCCCAGCCCACATCAAATAAAAGAGCCCCCTCACCTGCTTGCCGTTATGCAGGGAGTAGGCACAAATCTGATCCCTCATGATTAAGTCAGGTACAGACCGGGATCGCGTACCTGACTATGAGAGCAGCAGCTCCTTGCTGTCCTGTCCTTGGCTCCGTTCCTTTTCGGCCGGAGCTCTGCAGTTCTGAGCTCCGTTCTCTGCAGTAAGGTCTGCAGACCTTACTAATCCATCCTTGCGAACGGGGCTCAGAACTGTCAGAGCTCCGGTGATCGATCGAAAGTAACGGAGCCAGGACAGGACGGCAAGAAGCGGCTGCTCTCATAGTCAGGTACGCGATCCGTGACCGCGTGCCTGACTGAATTTCCACTCGCCCTCTCTTTATTTCCACTCGCCAAATGCGAGCTGGCGAGTGGAAATTTTGAGCCCTGCATTAGTTTATCAAATAAGAGTGTGCCCTTTGAAGCAGACTCTTATGCTCCTCACCCACTTCTTCCAATTGCCCTCCTACCCCACCCTTCCCTCAAAATTGGGAATTTAAAAATCTTTTCCTGCAGGAGCACGTGTTGTAGACCACCTCAAAGCCTCCTGGGATTTGTGACATCAGTATCCCAGGTGGCTTTGTGATGTGCTATGGAGTATGCAACAATGTGCATCATCAAGCAGCCAGCTGCCTCTTGCTGGTTTTTGCAGCCGCATCCCTGATGATGTGTCGAAGCGTATGCACATCATCAAGGGGCAGGCTACAAGAACCCAGGAGAGACAGCCGGCCCCTTGATGACGTAACGTAGAAAATGGCACTGCGGAACCCAGCATACGGTGGCAGACACAGAAGCAGTAGGAAGACACTTAGTTTGCTGGATGTTGGAGTATGTAATCTATATTTATATAACGGGGTGGAGGAATGGGGTAGAGCATTGCACCCGCAATCGGTGCATTATAGGTGTACAGGCTCTTCCACTGTTTACTCCCAGCACCAGGTCTGAACAGAGGTATGCACCTTCTGTTATGGGGCTGAAGGAAGTGCAGCTGGACCACAATTGCTGTGATGTCACCACCCTGCTGCTGGCATGCTCTGCTGAGTCCCTCTGCCAAGATTGCAGATGGAACATGTAACTTCCATTCAGTGTTCTTGGACCTTGATGATGTGGCTGTGCCGGCTTTCTGACATCATCATGTACAATGCAGGACCAGTAGTTCTGTGTTATATGCAAGAAAGATGAAAGCCCACCTACAACTCAGCCAGAGAGAAGGAGAGGGTGTCAGCAGCCAGGAGAGTGAGATATAAAGTATGTATTACAGCGTATTCATAATTCCCTTGACTTAATGACGTTTAACCCTTGCAGTGTGTGTGGAGGGAGGGTCCTTTTAATAAAAAAAAACAACCCACCAGCAATTAGCTTTAAGTAAAAGGCACATAGAAATACAACATACCATTTTCTTCTTTTCAAATTCAGCTACATGATTGATGGCAACAGCAGAGTAGCCAACTACATGAGGAATAGATAAAAACATAACATTACTCTGTTTGGAAATACAGTCAATAATCTTAATTAGAAAACAATAACTTGAAGTGCTTCCTGCAGGTAACACAGCAGAAAGTTTGAGAAGCTAACAGGGCAGTCTATGGGGTACAAACCACCAAACAGAAAATCTGGGGGTATCAAATTAAACAAAGACTATGTTCTGTGTTGGGAATATCTGTTGACAGTTAATTGCCCTCACAGCATAACAAATATTTTTGACGGCATACAGCATTCAGATATTTTTTCTTACATCTACCTTTCTTCTGAGGGCAGCAGGAACCTGTATGCATCATATCATCATGTATAAATAATACTACTATCACTACTCTAAATATAATATGAATAAATTAGGAATTATGAATGGAGCCTTAGGAACATGTCTTTCGAGCCTCCACAATAAAAAATAAAATACATGAAAAGCAGCTCCCATATTTTGGTCCACATGTGCTGATTTAAAGTGCACCTGTCATGACAGAATTATATAAGCTACCATTGCAGAGCTCTCTTTTTCACTGGCTTTAATGCTGATCTAACTGCTTCAATAGCAACTGATTCGAACAAGTATATAAGGAATTATAATATTCATTTGGACTTATTTGGAGCATGCTTGCTTCGAGGCTATCATTTAGATGTACTGAAGCCAGACACAGCCATGTGCTCTCAGGAAGTCAGCAATGGCAGCCTCCATACTTCTCACAAGGGAGCATACAAAATCAGAACAAGATATAATGTGGCATCTGTTATGGCTTTGAAAAGAGAGGAAATAAAAAAAAAAAAAAGAAAAAAAGGTTGTGTAGAAAAAAACCTTACTTCTTTTGACTTGATAAAACAAAGTTTACTTATCCAATAAATCAATCTATGTCATGTGGTTAAAGCTATTTTTGTGAAAGGATTCCATCATTATTAATTATCCATATGCCCCTTATTTTAGTATACCCCTGTCCAGAGACCTAGGCAGATCTAAACATTGCCAAATTAAGCCATCAAAATACAATCATTAGAGCTCATACTTATCTCCAGGTGCTTCCTGCACACCAAAACATACAACAAAAAGAAAAACACCAAGGCAAGTTTATAATCTGTTGCCTACATGTTGCAATCTGATTCTGCAATTCACTTTAGATTTACCAAAAACTACAGAACGTGAGAGCCTACCTAAAGCTGGCCATACGCCTATAGATTATCTGCAGGTTTTCTATGGTCAGATGGAAAAAGTGCAACAGATTCCTACATCTACGCTAAACTGTGTGGATGGAGGAATCTCCCGCTGGGCCAAGCTTCAGTATCTTGCTAGTCGGCTCCGCTGGCTCTCAAAATACCTGAACAATGCCTGCATCCAATCAGATTGTTCAGGTATTTCGACAGCCAGTGGGGCCGACTAGCAAGATACTGAAGCTTGGCCCAGTGGGAGATTCCTCCATCCACACAGTTTAGCGTAGATGTAGGAATCTGTTGCACTTTTTCCATCTGCCCATAGAAAATCTGCAGATAATCTATAGGTGTATGGGCAGCTTAAGTAATTCCATCAATTTGTATCCAATCAGTAAGATCTTTGCACCACATAGTTGTCATGAGACCTAAAGCAGATTGTAACCTGTACGGGCATCTTAAAAGATATACTTCAGATTGTAAGGTGTGTGTCAAATTTAAACATGGTGAACTGTGATACTTACGATGTGCTGCCATCTCAATAACACTTTGTAGCCTCTTGACATCTGAGCAGTTCATAATATTGAGATCCACAAACGTGGCCATTCTGAAATGAGGAATATCTATGCAAAACAAAACATCGAACATGTTTATTTGATTTGCACACGGATGTACTGCACAGCACCGACAATAACAGAGCATAGAAATATAACAGAAAGGTTATTATAGTAACTCCACCAAGACAATCAGAAAAATGATTGCACCCAAAAAGGATCACTTGGTTGTCCTTATGATGAAGGAAATGTGCACATGCACAGTCACAACTGCTACTGTCTGACCTCTGTTGTCAGTCCTGGTTTTAGAGCTGCAGCTAACGATTATTTTCAAAATCGATTAGTTAGCCGATTATTAAGTTCGATTAATCGGTTAATCGGATAAACAATAAAATTAATTTTTTTAAGTGGCTCCAGTGATGGACTACTAGTTTGTATTGAGATTGCACTCCATCACAGGAGCAAGCTTGGAGCGGTGGAGGTAAAAAAAGAAAAAAAAAAAGTGTGGTGTACAATATAGTGAAAAGGAAAGTGTAAAATTATACAGCAATGAATGCAGAATGGCACCGGCTATAGAGGACTACAAATCCCAGCAATAGTACATTATACAGCGCAGTGCAGAATATCACCAGCTATAGAGGAATACAACAAATCCCAGCAATAGTACATTATAGCTGGTGGTATTCCGCATGGCGCTGTATAATGTATTATTGCTGGGATTTGTTGTCCTCTATACAGCGCAGTGCAGAATATCACCAGCTATTTAGGAATACAACAAATCCCATGTATTGCTGGGATTTGTATTCCTCTATAGCTGATGGTACATTGCTCTGTATAATATACAGCACAATGTACCATCAGCTATAGAGGACTACAAATCCCACTATCCCAGCAATATATTATAGAGCACCATGTGGGGGGAAAGTGCAGGCTTACCTGAGCAGTCTTCCAGCAACTTGCTTCTGAGATCGGACCTGTCTATCGGCAGCTGTCATCCCCCCACACCTGCTCCTCCTTACTACATCTCCCCGCGTCCCTGTGCCGATCGTGGATGTGGGCAGGCGGTGAGTGTGAGGCGGGGAGGAGGTGCGGCGTGAAGAGCGTGGATGCGGGCGGGCGGGTCTGGCAGCGGCGAGCGTGAGGTGGGGAAGAGGTGCGGCGCGCAGCGTGTGTGGAGCCGTGAACAGGGCCAACTGATCGGAAGCCGATTAATCGATTATTGAAAAAGTTGACAACTTTTTCAATAATCGATTATAATCGATTATGTCGATTAGTTGTTGCAGCCCTACCTGGTTTGCTACAATGGGGGTGGTAATACACAGGAACCAGTAAGGTCAGCAAAGAATATGGATTGTTATGGGTAACTAGTCTGGTTTTCTTAAAGCCGCCACATTATGCTTGATGACATTACTAGGGAGATTGCTCATTGTCCTTTAAAATTAGTGATGGGCTCGGGCGTGTTCGCAGCTCCACGTGTCGAGCCCGCCAGGAAGCTGACAACGCCAATCACAGGTACTGAGACACTATGCCGGTCCACAGCTGCAGAGATCGGGATATGTCTCAGTGCCTGTAATTGGCTCTGTCAGCTTCCTGGCGGGCTCGGCACGTGGAGCTGCGAACACCCATCACTATTAAAATGTAAGAGATCCATGCAAGGCTACATGCAAACAGGCACCTGGTAACACTACAGAAACAAGCCAGCTTGTGTACATGGGCACCTCTCAGTAAAAGGGATTAAGACTTACTACTGTGTGTTCACTTCACTTGAGTGGAGACTCACTGTCAGAGACAATCCAGTTGTACTGAATGGGGAGTAATGCTACCGAGGGTCAGCCAGCCCACAGACACCTATCTTCAGAAAGCCATAGAGTCATGTATGGGTAGGTGGAGCTCCTGAAGCATCAAGACCATCTAAAAAGGAATAATCAATCACACTATAGGTATCAGATATGATCAATCGCACTAATAAGCATACAAAAGAGCAACACGTCCATATACAATCCTCTACCTGTTCAAAAATTTAAAAAACAAAAAAATGGCTGGAGTTTCACATTAATGTGCACCTTCCACGAAAAATCCAAAGTCAACTTAACTTGCCGCCTGAGAAGATACTCCACCACTGTGCAAGAGTGCATTCTTTTGGGATGTAGGACCCTCAGCTTTCCCAGGATCCCGCAGCTAGGGGGCCCATTGATCTCAACCTTTACCTAGGTGTGCACACCAGAAGCAGAGATGTGATGTCATGTATTTTTATTCTATTTGTTATTTAAGGGGCTGCAATGTTCAATTAAACAAAATAGTAGCACTGCTCCCCTCCAACCATTTCTTCTGGGAGAATACTAATCGATTTTGAAAATAATCGTTAGCTGCAGCTCTACACATGACTCTCTCTCTGTAGTGTTGTGACTAAGCTGCTAGTTTCCAGACCTGAGCACCTCAGGGGCACTGGGCACGCCCAGAAGGGTGCAAGATCAATTTCTGGCAAAAGTCAATTATTTTTTAAGGCCCTTTACAAGGACGGGGGGTGAAGTAAAGCAGTTGAGGGAGATCAGCATACAGCAGGAGTGTTTTTTTCCCCTCAGGTTTAATACACAACGAGATAATTAACTTCTGCTGAACGTGTTCACACCCAGAACACCACACAAAGTCTCCGGGACCTCTGGGTAAGTTCAGGCATGTAACATGCTGAGGATACAGGTTGTTTTCCTAGTGCCCTGCTTACACCACAATGCTGCCTTCAGATGGGTAAAAAAAAAAAATGCAGATTCATGTTTTATAGTTGTTCAAATGTACCATGTCCATAGAAATAAAGGCAATGCCATGTGTGGACATTTCAATACAGTTTAGAAAAAAATAAATAGTGCCTTGCATTGTACAAGTGTGGGCTGCTTTGAATTTTTTTTTTAACCACTTGAAGAGCGGGGTGTTAAACCCGCTTCCTGTCCAGGCCATTTTTCAGTGCTGCGGTACTGTGACATTTAGTTCAGTTTTTTTTTTTAACACATATATATATATATATATATATAAAAAGTACAGACATTTTTGAAGAAAAAAAAACCTGGTTTCCCTATGTTATAAAACATTAGCCATTTTTTGGGTAAAATATAAAAGACGGGGTCACATTGGGTAAATAGACAATACATGTTAAGCCTTCAAATTGAGTGCTAACAGTGTTTGGAGACACCAGGGGTCTATTAGACCCCTAATGTCACCTAGAGACTCCAAAGAAGCTGATAAAGAAGCAAGTGACAGCTTGAAACCATAAGTGATGTAATTTACATCACTTCTGCATTCAGTGATCGGAGGGGAGATCAGCCAATGCATTGTGATCTGCCCTCCGATCCACCCAAGGAGACCCACCATGGCAGTCCAAGACCCGCGGAGGATAGTCCGCAGTGGCCACCACACAATCGGGCGGCTCTATAGCTGCCCAAACAATTGTATATATCCAAGGCTTCAGTTTGTCAAACTTTCCTGCTCCCAATCACATGCAGTGGGAGAGGACCTTTATAAATGCTCACACGCCCTTACGCATCAGCCGTTTATTTACAATCGGCCAGAAGGCAAGTAGGGCAAGTAGTTAAATTAAGATTGTGAATCAATCAAAACTAGAGCAGTGGTCCCTAGTAACTAGTTTTCTTTTCAGTGCAACTTCTTTCACTCTCAAAGCCTATTGGTTGCCATGGGCAACTGCTCCAGTTTTGATAAATTCCCCACTTTGCATTGACCTGCATATGTGTGCATTGCAATAAAATGGAGCAAATCTGCTTCCCCAATGCACAACAAACCACTTATGTGACGTGAACAATTGTTATATTAGTGTCCTCGCCCAGTGTGAATGAGCCCTAATTATACAGCTGATGTTCACCACTTTGGTGTGCAGCTAGCCACAGGTAGTTCGATAACCTTTAGACACAGAGAGTCTTTCTGCAGTGGGACACCGAACCTACTTCCCCGGCTCCGCTCATTCTGCCTGTCCCCAGCTTCCTCCGACTACCCGCTGTCCCCATTTCTACTCAGCATGTTCTGAGCCCCGAACTGACTTGTACCTGGCGTACAGTGATTCCCATGTGCTAATAGCCGAGCCACGCTTCTCCCCGCCCACTTCTACAACCTGCCCTATCACCACTCAGACGTAGAAAACGGGGCTTCATAAAGACCCATAACTTTCCCTGGGTGCGCATGAAGAAGTATACTGTATCGCTAATAAGTTAACTAAGGGAAAGCTGCTTATGGCCAACTCATGAGGCGTAATTTACCGGAAGAGGTAGTGTAGCGTGCCGCTGCAGGAACACGTGACTGATCAGCTGTTTGAACTATGTGGATGAAAGTAATTATCGTGTTACCTGGGACACTGACATTTAAAGGGGACCCGTGTGTTTTTCTAGCATCCGGTCATGATTAAACTATGTGGATGAAAGTAATTATTGCGTTACCTGGGATGCTGACATTTAAAGGGGACCTGTGTGCTTTTCTAGCATTTGGTCATTGAACTCTGTGGATGAAAATAACCACCGTGTTACGTGGGATGCTAACATTTTAAGGGGACCTGTGTGCTTTTTCCAGCATCTGGCCATGTGAATGGAAGTTGCATTTTCTTAAAGAACTCCAGGATTTTTAAAAATTTACCCATGCAGTGTGACTACCCTCGCACTGCAAGGGTTAACTGCTCCTTTTTTTATTTTATCCAGGGGTTAAAATAAAGAAGATACACTCACCTGATCCTTCGCTCACCTCCCTTCCTCTCTGCTCTGGCATATCCCTTGGTGTCCTCACGTCTAATATAGATGATGACATCACAGGTCCTTAGACCGCCAGAGTCTGTGGATGAAGAGGCTGTGGGGACCGGTCTAACAGCCAGCCAGGACCGAGGATCAGGTAAGTATTTCTTCTTTATTTTAGCTCCCTACACAAAATGTAGTGCCATGGCAGCCCCACTGCAAGGGTTAACTATTCAAAATCCTGGAGTTCTGATTTATCTCCCCTGTACATGATTGGATGACTGCAGAGTCACAGATTCACTTTACTTTTCCCCAGTTCGTACTAAGGTGTACGTTTCAATAAACCGTGATAAAACTAGCTTTATCACGAGTTAACTTTACTCAGCAGATCTCTTTGTTTTTCTCGGCTGCACAGAGGCTGTTTAATAACCTGCGAAAAGAAAACTTATCACACAAAACAGCTGTGAAAGGCAGTCATCACGGTGATCAGTAAGAGAAAGCAATGCAGGGAATGTATTCTGAGCTGCACAATGACATCCTTTGTGATCATCTACAATCCTCCTGACAGGATCATGGTTTACTCTGCCAAACCACCCGATAACAATATTACAAAGCACCGCTATAGCAAAGTGCAACAGTTATTTCCCTGTTAAAATTATGAAAAATGCTAAATAGCAGGATTTACATGTTCTGATTTGTTCAGCATGTACCAGTCCACAATCATGAATCGAACTACCAAACACACCGAAAAGGTGCTCGGCACTCCATTTACTAATGAAATCAAATAGCAATGTAATTAAAGCATGTACCCATGTAGATATTCCCCAAATGTGATGAAACACCCCCTTTACCTTTGCCTTCAGTTTATTTGTCGAGTAATATCTGCCCTATTCAAAGAGTCAAAATCAATGAGGGGAATATGTCAAAACAGGACAGACAAAATCTGGAGCAGTTGCCCATAGTAACCATTCAGATTCTCTCTTCGGTTTGTTCTGTTCCTATTCTAAAATGAAAGAGAGAAGCTGATTGTTTGAAATGCACAGCTGCTCCAGATTTTGTATTTTCAAGTTTGCATCAATTCTGCTCAATGGGAGTGAGGAACAATCTTTGACGGTGCTATGTTTGGCTCCTAAATGTTCGAGCCTTTTTTGCATTTTTTTTTAGAGCACAGAAGCCCTACATTACATGTTATTCTCATTGAGAACACTAAGGGCCTGTTCACATGAGTTTCAGGTCCTGATCAGGTCCGGATCTGCAGACGCGGTGCTACTGATGCAGTGCGTTATGGCCGCGTTTTTGATGCGTTCCAGTTAAAAAAAATATATTTTTCTGCTCTAGTGGGGCTGTTAGTATGTTAGCTGCAGTGCGTTTTGGACGCGTTTGCGTTTCCTGACCGTACAAAATGTGACATGCAGTATTTTTTCTGTCGTAACCTGAACGGACTGCGCACTTGAGAACTGTAGCCCATAAAACACATAGGGATACATTGGGATGCATTTTGAGTGCAGGAGCGTACGGATCAGGTCAGCACAGAAAACGGACGTCGTGTGAACAGGCACTAAGGGCTAGTTCATGCGAAGCGCGTTCCAGGAGCAGAGCAGTTACAGCCCAGATCTAAACTGTGTCCCATGTATTCCAATTGTATTTTTGGCTCTAGTTCACACGCAGCGTTCAGTTCCAGAGCATGTCAAAAAACTGCAGCAAGCCCTATTTTACCTGCTCTGGAACGCATGCAAACGCATCAAAAACGCATGCAAACACACTGGTGAAAGGACATTTTAAAGTTTAAAAAAACAAACATTTTTTGTGTGAAAAAGGTTTTTGCCGCATTCCGGGCGTTTTTTGTAAAAAAAAAAAGTGTTTTTTCTTTAAATTAAAATGGGCTTTCAGTGCGTTCCAGGGCGTTTAAATGTGATGCCATATTTTTTTTCCCCCTAATGTCATTTTGCTGCAACGAAATTCGTTATTGGATAAATTTCGTTGCAGCAAAATGACATTAGGGAAAAAAATTTAAACATTTTGTTTACAGTCTGCCGAAGATGGAAAAAAAAAAGCGTGAGGTTTCCCCCCAATTCATACAAGACACTTTAGTGCGTGGGGTTGCCCCCAAAATCCATTCCAGACCCTTAAGGTCTGGTAGGAATTTTAAAAGCGAGCCCAGCTCCAAAAAATGGGGAAAAAAACGTGGGGTCCCCCCTAACAGTCCTACCAGACCCTTGATCCGAGCACCGGCCCGGCAGGGCAGGAAAGGGGGGGCGATCAAGCGCCCTCCCTGCGCCTTACCAGGCCACGTGCCCTCGGGAATTGGGAGGGTGTCCCCATGCCGATGGGGACAAGGGCCTCTTCCCCACAACCCTGACCCGGTGGTTGTGGGGGTCTGTGGGCAAGGGGGTTATTTGCATCGGGGTACCCCTTTAAATAAGGGGGCACCCAGATGCCCCCCCCCCCATGTGAATGAGTAAGGGGTACTTGTACCCCTATCAATTCACTAAAGGGTTAAATCAAATAGTAAAAAGTTCAGACTTTTGACAAAATCCTTTAATTGAAAAAAAAAACAGTCAATTTTTGACTATTCCTTTAATAAAAATTGTGTAAATACAAACTTTCATTTTCTCCTACAACACCTACTACAACATTTTACATCTACAACAATTCTATGGTTAAAAAATTCAGAGGCAATAGTGTAGTGGTTAGTGCACCGGTTTGCCATTGTCAAGGTTGCAGGTTCTAATCCAGGGCAGGGAGAATTTTTTTTTTTTTTCATCTTCTGCAGACTGTAAAAAAAAAAAAAGTAATTTTTTCCCCCTAATGTAATTTTGCTGCAACGAAATCCGTCCAACACACACAAACATAGATGTAAAATACGTAGTGATGCACATCACATGACTAGGGTTGCCACCAGTGGCGTCACAAGGGGGGGTGGGGGATGCGGCCCGCACCCGGGTGACAGCCCCCTCTGAAAAGTCGGGCGCTCGGTCATGGACCGAACGCCCGACAGTATCAGGAGAGAGGAGGGGACCCGGCGGCATACCTTATCCCGCCGCGTGAGTGTGCCCTCCTCTCTCTGCCGGCGTCCATCACCAAGATGGCCGCTGGCAGGTATCAGAAGACTGCCGTGCGATGACGTCATCGCGCACGCGCGTGTTGACGTCACGCACATGCGCAATGCTGTCTCGGCGTGGTGACACTCGGTTACCGCTCCAGGTGTCACCCAGCCTCGGGACGCCCCTGGTTGCCACCTTTTCTTTAAGTGAAACCTGAACACTCTAGCACCACACGCGGCAATTGTTTGTTTTGGGAGAATATAGAGGAGAGAGCGAGGAGAGGCAGCCAGAAGAAAGAGCAAGAAGAGACAGTAAGGAGAAGGAGTAAGGAGACCGTCTGTGGAGGACTACAGCAATACCTTATACAGCAATACAAAATATTACAAAGCTACATACTCTGTGCTGTTCTGGGTTGGGTTAAAGTCCCCCCCATACATACACGCATGCAAACAGGCGTCGGGTGCGCATACGTGTGAAAACGACGATTTCGCGCCATTACGCCGCACATATCGCCGCGAACGTCAGAATGAGAGCAATAATTGTAGGGCTATCAATCAGTGATAACACTAAACTGATGAGGGGTAAAAGCTTTTAAAGCATCACCTATGGTAAATTTTGGTCATGGTAATTTTTTGCGATTTCGCAGGTGCGCGTAATTTTAAAGCATGACATGTTTGGTGTCTATTTACGTGGTCACTGAGGGGCGCTGTAAAGCTTTCTCGCACAGGGCGCCTAAAGGCCTAAGGCCGGCCCTGTCTGAACCCAGACTGTTACAGTGCATTGCCACATGCAGGGTAATATGCGCTAATACAAGTTTTAATGGGCCTCCAGTATTTTTGTTAATTTGTTTGCACAACACATTAAGCCTGTGACTCATTGCATGTGAAGCCGTGTGGAGTAATGCAAAGCTGCGAGGCACGGACATTCACATGCAGTGTGAGAACTTGATTAGCTAAACACGCCCAGATGAAAGACTGCATCTTCAGCCAATTGGCTCCCGTGTAACAACTCAATAGACTTTGCATCCTGATGCCCGGGTTTTTACCCTCAAGCCAATTGGCTGAAGATGAAATTTTTTAACTCGGCACCTTCAGCTAGGCGAAGCTCTCGCAAGGTGACGTGCCGGAGTGAAAATTACAAGACACACTGTACATGAAAGTCTGCATGCCGCTGCTTCACAGGCGGTGTGTCACAGGCTTCAGAGGTTGTATATAGATGTCATCAGCACTCCAAATATGACAGAATATGTCAAGGTTTTAGTGAATCTTCATTTTTGAAGACACTTAAAGTGGAAACACTAAGTGACTTCAAAAATAAAAATGAAGATTCACTAAAACCTTGACGTATTCTGTCATATTTGGAGTGCTGATGACATCTATATACAACGATTTTACTTGATACGGCGCCATCCGTAGTCATTGCGAGCACCCATTTTTCCACATGGGAAGTCCGGTAAGGTGTGCTACAGGTCCTTGGACATTTGTACTCACAGGCTTCAGAGGTTCTCATCTGTGTGTTGTGGTGTGCTTAAATACACATGCATTGCATGCCGTGGTGCTATTCCAAACTGATGGTAACTGTTCACACTTCGCTCTGTGTGTTGCCATGTAGTGCAGTAAGGAGAGCACCATAGTTGTGTGGATGGACTTAATTTATTTTTGTTTAGGGTTGACCCTAATCTGTTTCCTTGCAGAGCTAGAGGTGTTGCTAGTATCTTTAGCTTCTCCTATGTAGGGATATACCAGTGATGTAAGCACTGAAACTGCTGAATATTAGTAAAGCTTGGGTCCAGTGTTAATCCCAGGAGCTGAATTATTCATTTCCTGGGCTTTCTGTCATGGACAGGGCTCTGTATCCACAGGGAAAGCACCAGTCAAGGAATTACAGAAGCACCCCTGAGGTTGTGTAAAGTCACAGGTCTCGCAGAGGCACACATTGGGCACTCGAGTCACAGGATGACACCAAATACCCAATTTTGCTTTGTGACACAAGAGTCACTGGACAATAGAAAAATGTCACCAGCACACCATAAGTTGAAAAAGCAAAATATTTTATTGCCAATAGATGTATCTCATTGGCAAGCGCTTTCGGGGCCTCGCATGGTCCCCTTCATCAGGCTTAGAGATAACCCATCGAGCACCCATTCTCATCAAGTGGGAATCCTGGTAAGGAGTGCGGTATGGTTCCTGTTTCTGCTTTTTACAAGAGTCACTGGAGACACAGAAGTGCACAAGTGTCCTGAGCACCTAAATGCACAAAAGCACTGGGGGTGCATGGGGTCCACAGGGGCAGGGGTTATTGGAGACACAGGAGCATAGGTATCACTGGAGAAACAGGGGTCGCTGAAGCACAGGTACATTTTGGAGGCTTGGGGGGCTCAGCTTCAGGCAAAAGAGACTAAGACATGTTGCTTAAATGTAGAGCAGTGCGTCTCCTAGCCCTTTTAAGAGGTGCTGCACACTGGAGAAAAGACATGGTGCTGGATCAAGGAGGAGGTGAGTGTGACATTATCCTACATTTCATAGGGCCTCCCAACTCGTCAAGGTTCTTGTTTCAATGGAAAGTGGAGATGGAATCTACCAGATGAAGATTGGATTCCTTCCAGTTAGTCCACTTTCCAGAGGGAAAGTCTAGGATTCGATAAACCTTGTATCTTGAGATGGATTGGCTAAAGATGAAGGATAAGAAAATCTGTTCAGGACTGGAGTTTCACAACCTGAGACATGAAGGCAGGCAAGGTTTGCAGCTGACTAGATTGTTCTTTGTAGTGATAACATGGCCCAAACTAATGCAGGGCAAACTTAATGGAGGTAACTTTGAGACAAATATTCTTGGTGGCAAGCCACACTTTATCTTCCAGTCGAAGAAGCGGAGCTCTTCAATGGCACTGATCAGCAAATTATGTCTGAGAGCAGAGTGCTGAAGCTGGTTTTGAACCTGGGATCAAATGTGATTGAAGGCTTTCTACAGTGCACTGCAGATGCGTTCAATGGGTCTTTGAGAGAGAAGCTTGTTAGTGTTTGAAGGTGAATGAGGTAGTTTGGACATGGTTGAAGCAAACTGTTATGGACAAGTGTCCATAGCCCCTAGGATAGAGACAGTTCAGGAAAACGGGAGCATACCCGAGGTTGTGTGAAGACACAGGTCTCACGGAGGTGTCAATGGAGTCAACGGATGACACGGGATAGTCTGGGGTCACTGTGTGACACAGGATACATAGAGGTCACTGGAACACACCAGGGTCACTGAAGCTCAACTGCATTCTGCCATGATTTTTATTGTCCATTAGAAATTCACAGCAACAGAGGTGAAAAGGAAAATAACAGCTTCTTACGGTGAAAAGTTTTGAAAGTTAGTTTAGAAGACAAGTTACAAAGTAAAAATAAAGATTAGAAAGCAGAGAGGTTAAAACTCGTTCTGGTTCTGGACACGGAGATTATCTCCATACATTGCATAACAAGACATTCCAATGAGAGGAGAAAAACTTGTTTCAATAACATATTTCTGCAAAGTAATTCTAGCAAGCAAACCTGTTCTGCTATAAAGAACCTAACATAAGCATATAAGCCCAGAATATTTTCATGTAATCATTAGTAAAACATTGCATTCTTAATCAGAGGTATGAATAACGCGTTTTTAAATCTGTCTGCATGTAGGTTTATTTTCTTTCACATTTTTATTGATTTTTTTATTTCACAAAAATACACACAGACCAACTCTTAGGGTTATGGCTTGAACACATTTCATAGAACAAAATGTACAATACAACAGTATAACAAATCAACAAGCAGATAAACCGAACTGGAGGGCATGGCCATTCTGTGATGGTACAAAAAATACAGCCTAAACCTTGGAAGGCGGAGCAATATCAGAGGACTCTAAACTCAGGAGTTAAACCTTAAAAATGCATTCAAGTACCCTAACTATTAACAAAAATGTATCTTATTTGTGTATCACTTGGCTGTGGAGCCTCAAATCATCTGTGAATTGGTGCTGACACTGTCCTTCCTTCTGGAGGGGGTCTACTTTTGTTCCCCATGGTCACTGTGTGTTGCAATACAAATTAGTAAACTAAACATGAGATTGTAGTGCATTACGAGAGCAAACTTGGAGCACACACAGAGATCATGGGGAACAAAGTAGTCCCCCTCCAGAAGGAAGGACAGTGTCGGCACCAATTTAGAGATAATTTGAGGATCTGCAGCCAAGTAATACACAAACAAGATACAGACACTGCTGGATCGGAAGTGCCTGCAAGCAGAGAGGAGTCAGCGCTGGATCGGAGAACCGCCGCACCGTTCGAGGGACAGATGAAAACATCAGGAAAGAAGAGGAAGATCGGAATAAGAGACATCATTTAAGGTAAGTGCTAACATTAACATTGGGGGGAGGGAAAACATTTTTGACTTTAATGTCACTTTAAGAAAGACTGTTGGGGAATATATATAGTCCACCAATGCAATCCACAGTATAGCACAGTATCTCTCCCTACTCTCTTCTGCACAATATTGTTGGCTTTCTCTAACAACTCACACTGACAATTTTGCTGCTATAAGCCAACTCTTTAATAGTGAGGTTGCTGGGTTATCTTATTCCTTCAGATTATTGGCTCTTGTGACTCAACTGACCAGTCGGTGTGCACTTTGTTATGGGTTGTTCCTAGTTTCTGGCTATGAAACTACAAACGTATCAGTCAGAAGTTCAGGATAAGTGAACTCCGTAAATCCTGGGGATCTACTTTGAACCTTAAGCCTACCAAGTATTGTGAAGAGCAACAGATGGGAGTTATTTTTATATTAAAATACTGATGGTAACTGTTAGAGCTTATGTGCATGTTGGTGCCTGTTTACTGCCCATTATTATTACTTGATTACATTATTATTACTTCTGTTGCAAGGCATTGTGCATTTAAAAAATCCACTGTCAAACCAGCATAAGCAAGTCATTGCTTGAAAAAATGATGGCATAATTTACAGGCAGTGAGTGAATGACAGTGCCTGAGGGAGCCTGGGGATTTTACAGTGTCAGCAGATCTCACTATAGTAAAATATCTTGTATGGTCAGTGTAGTAGCATTCCATTGAGGGGTAAAAACTATTTATTTTTTTTACATTCATGCAATACAGGTTTATCAGTCTTTAGAGTTCAACTGGAAACTCAACAACATGTAGGGAATAAACTTGCATGCCCTCACTTTAGCACAATTTAACCGTTGCATTTAACTGCTTGACATACATATGACAATGTCCAGCTCCAAAAAGCCAGGGATCTGCAACATTCTCTATATCTGTCAATGCAATGCAATGGGCTTGATCAACAGAGAGAGGTGTGTATGGGGGCTGTGGGAAGTCAATATTTGCACTATATATGTCATGTGTTGAGGAGTTTTTGAAGGTGAAAATAGGTAAGTATTAAGGCACAAAAATGTGTTTGTCAGCTACAATTATTTAGAAAGAGAATGTTTACATTTTAAATGTACCCTGTAGTGATTAATACATTTTTATATTAAAGTATACGCTAATCTAGAACAAATGGATGCCAAGTGCGTGGATTATGAGTATCACACCCCTAAATGCATAGGCTTTGAAAACAAAAGACCACCTGGACTCTAATATCCATGGCATGTATTATTGTGGGGCTTTTTTTATACTCAAAGGAAATATACTGACAATGAAGTAAATAACCCCCTTGGAATGAACACATCTATGCAATGGTGGAGACACTATTGACATTCAATGTAAGATCCACCCTTGACTGACACTCCAGCATTATTAATTTTCTTATCCCACCCCACCCACCCGCGGTACCCATCAAGGGGCGGTACTCACCAAGGGGGGTTGGAGGATCTCCCACTGAATCCTTTGTGTGTTTTCTGGCCTGCACCCACAGGTTACAATACTTTTAACCACCCTCCCTCCCCTGAGGAAGCCAAAGTGCAAAACGGGTAGAGAATCAGGACCAAGCACAACTATATCTTCAGACCATACATCAACCAACTAAAGAGAAGAAAAAAAACCTTACAGTTATCTTATGTATATAAAGTAACATGATGGACACATTATCTTGATATAGTTATGGTCCTGGGTGGGTTCATATTGCTTCCAGGTTTTATCTGTGGGAAATATGTCTCCACTTCTTGTCTTGGAGACGTAGCAGAAAGTGAGATGATATCCATATTTCCAATGTGAAATACCCTCTTAGACAGTTGTTATGGGTACAAGTGTCTGCATTGGAAGATTTCTCCTCTATCCCTGTTTTGATGAGAACTCAAAATTTTGGATTTACCCTCTATTTCATTGCTGGTGACACTGGTGATCAGAACAATTTGAGAGAGAGAATCTCCCTAATGGGGACACAGACGGTAATGAGAACCAAGCAGTGGTACAACTCTATACATGCTTAAAAAAAGTTTTGCATTGAGTTTGAATTGAAAGTGATATTAAAGTCAAAATTATTTTAAAATATTTCAAATGCTGATGAGATCACTTACAATGGATGCTGCTCCTTGATGTTTAAAAGTTTTAGTTTCCTCACTGTCAAAGCACCAATACTAGGTGCTGCTCCAGGTCGGTTCACTTGGATCTGCTGACAGGGTGCTTATTTCCAGTGTAAAGGTGACACTGGGGGTCTTTTGGACCCCCAGCATCACCTTAAAGAGTACCTCACCTCGGCATCAGGTGCTTCCTCTACCTGGATGGACCATGCATCAAAAAAAAGTGGAAACTCGTAGTGCAGATGGTTTTAAAATGTTATACACATGTATCACATTGTTTCATGGCCAGTAACTATTATATCTGATACTTTGTAGATTTATTCACACAGCGCGGCTTTTATTATTAATTTTATGCTACGCACAGCTGTTCCAGATTTTGTCTGCTCCTGTTTTGATAAATCCCCCCCTGTGTATTTAGCTGTTTGCCTGTTATTCTTCAAATAGTACCTGCATATTTGGGACTTGATAGTGTAGGGGGGCTTTTGGAAGGTGTGACACTTTCAGCCTCACCATGCACAGAGATTTTCAAGCCCGTGGGACAGCAATGCAAGGCCAGCAGACTGAGAGCGATTGTCATTGGGTTTCGATGACCTCGTGGTTAACCACTTACACGCACAAACAGTAGCTGTCACTACATGTGTTAATGGAAACACGCACCGTTCCCAGCAAATGCTGTGTAAATTTCAGCCTTAGGCAATGCCTGAGATGCTCGCTGTCCTTTGAGAGAGGAATACACCATATTTTCCGGCGTATAAGGCGACTGGGCGTACCCCCTACTTTTTCTGTGAAAACATAGGTTTTGGGCTATACTCGTCTTATACGATAAAATAATGTTTGAATACACCCACTAACCTCCATGGCGGTATTCCTGAGTGTGGCTCGGGGTTAATTTTCAGTACCATAAGAGGTAGCCACGAGCCACACTCGGGATTACAGTCTCTTACCTTGTCCACGATCCCCGATGTGTCCTTTTGTCTTCCGGGTTCCGTCCGTTGCGATCGTCCGCATCGCAGGGGGGCGGAACCGGCGGCAATTTTAAAAGTACAAAAAAAAATAGAACTAAAAAATAAAAATAAAAACATCAGACCGCCAGGGAGGCTAATCTGTCCAGTATTGCCGCTGGAGGTGCTGTAATACTGTATGTACGTTAGCTTCGGCTACATACAGTATACCGCGCTGAGCCAATCACGGCAGGCTTTGTATTCATTAATACAGGCTTTGTACGATAGCTTCGGCTACATACAGTATTACCGCACACCCATACCCGCTGTATAAGACGACCCCCGATTTTCAGGGGATGTTTTTAGGTCTAAAAACTCGTCTTATACGACGGCAAATATGTTAACAGGTTTTACAATATGGTAGCCCTCTTCAGAGACAAGGATTCTTCATTTCTTATTTAGAGTGTAGAGATAAAGCTTAATGATTTTAAATTATAATTTAATGAAGAAAAAAGAAAATGGTGCTGAATAATATACAGAAAAGAGACCAACAATACAACAGCAAACAAAAATGGAATAAGAATGAAATTACTTAGCCCAAGTCCTGGGTTCTATGGGGTCCAGCAGAGTTTAGTCAATGAAAAATAAAATGGATCCGAGATTGTCTCTTTACAAAAAAGTCTCTTGGCAGATGTTCTTTTTTTGATGGTATAGGAGAGCTCTAGCTACCTTGTCCAGCAACTTTTTGTGGGCCTTCTAGAGGGCATTACTGAGCCAGCCCCCCACCCAATCAAAAAGGTCCACAATGTCACTTTTCTAGATGTCTTTATATTTGTATTTTATCACATGCTACAGTCTGATAATATATAGATTATTGTGCAGTACCAACTTGGGATTTTGGAAAAACTTGGTAGACATCTGATATACAGTACTGTATGACTTCCTTAGAAGGGGTAATGTGTGCCTTTGGCTTCCGTACCTCATAAGGCGAGGGTGCATGGTATGTATGTAACCAGGGGCATATCCACCACAAGGCGTTTGCATAGGTGGTACTTTCCAGGTGGCACAAAACGCCACCCCTAAATCAATGTGGTGAGCTGGGCCACACAGAATCAGGCAAAGAGAGCTGCTGGCTGGAGAAGGAGGCGGGGCTGGAGGCGAGGATGAGCTGCAGGAAAAAGCTGCGGGCGGCACAGGGCTGCCCATACCCTACCATCTGACAATGGGATGTCACAGAGGCAGGCTGGGGGACTTCATGGAAGTGGAGCAGCACATGTGTGTAGGGAAAGGGACCCTGCACAGCCAAGCATAGATCCTGCACACCCCACCTGAGTCCAGGTGAGTCTCAGCTGGACTGTGCAGGGTCTGTGGTAGGCACTGCAGGGTCTCAGGTGGGCTATGCAGCTTCTATGGTGGGGTCTCAGGTGGGTTGAGCGGGGTCTGTGGTGGGCTCTACAAGGTCTCTTTGGCATTAGCCAATCAGGGCTTCACAAGGCGAACACACGCACTGCCGATATTCAAGTTGAACTCTTGCTCGGTTCGAACATCGAGCCCATTCCTACTTACCAGTTTTGGGGTGCTCAGACCTCATTACTGGCACACACCAGCCTATACTTTTTTTTCAAGCCTTGAATAGAATATTTAAAGAAGAACTCCAGTGAAAATTATTATTAACCCTTGGAATGGGGCTACCCCTGCACTGCAAGGGTTAAGTACTTGTTTTGGTCTAAGAAGGAAAATAACAAAGTTATACTCACCTGAACCGGCTTGGTCTTAGACCAGTCCCTGGAGCTTCTCTTTCCCTCCACTGCAGCGGTCTTAGATCTTGTAAATCATCATGTTCTATACACATGTATAGAGTGTGAGGACGCTGATGGACATTCCATTACCGCAGAGTAGGAGGAGAGAGGCTGAAGGGAGCACTGTCACAGCTGTCTGGATCCAAGGATCGGGTGAGTATATCTTTATTATTTTCCTCCCTAAACGAAAATGCACAGTTAACCGTTTAAGTACGGGGTAGCACCACTGCAAGGGTTAATAATAATTTCCCCCAAAGTTCTGCTTTAAACCCCTGTTGATCTCCCCTGAACACAGAAGGGCTTCTTCCCAGACATGGAAGGAAGCTCCTTTCATCCAGACTATCAGCTGTGGATGGGGAATTCAGCTGCTTGATGTAAGTAAAGAGGTTGGGGTGTACTGACAATCATAGACCTTATATGGCTAAATTGCCATACAGTGTAAATAATGTCAGAACAAGCATCCTGGCATACCTTATGGTAAGCTGTGGGGCAGGTAACTCCCCAACCCATAGCCGATTGAGCGGGAGGCCCATATAGCTTCTGGGTTTGTTTCAAACCTGAGCTCATCCCCACTGTTGAGTTTTAATGGATGTCTTTGTGCCTGTCTGGGGAGGTTTCCTTTAACTTCTTGCTGTGTCTCACACCCACCATGTAGACAAGTAGCAATGGGAAATTATCTAATAAAAGTCACATTCAACAATAAAAACCCGACCCTTCCCAGTTCAACTAAAAAATGTTTTAATTGGTCCATGGGTCCTTGCTGGAAAGATTTTTTCCTTACGTTCCATCACTGTGACACACTTCAAAAAGACAGGCATTGAGGTTAAATTTCCCCAGTGCCGCTGACAGAGGAGCTAACCTCTCCCCAACCTTCGGCAGGTTTTTTTCCTCACTGAAAAGTTTGGATTGGAGCTGGGCCAACAAAACTACAAACAAAGCCTTAGATACACAACCTTGTTTAATATGTCAAATTAATTGTCACAACCCTTAAAGACATAAATTAAAAAACAAGCCAAACAGGTAATATCAGTCTGTGGAAGAATGCAGTTGGGTAGGTTATTAAGAAAAAATACTATAAAAGGTAGCACCAGACTGAACGGATCAGAGGTCCACTATTGGAAGAGCGTCTAAAGTGTATCTGGTAAGAGGACTATTCTTGTCCTTCTCTCTCTCTCTCTCTCGCTCTCTTTCTCCTTTTTCTATATATGTATATACTGTATATTATATAACAAAGAAGATTTTATAGCAGAACCCGAGGTTATTGGCGTTTTTAATACTTTTCCTAAATCAACAGGAGACTATGACATATTTATATACTGTATGTGGCATTACCTTTTTATGGTTTCCGTTCTGTATGCTAAATATTATCATGCTGGGCTTGGTATAGCTGTATAGCATCCATTTTTGAAAACCTGTCTTTTTTGCTCAGGTGAAGATGTTGGTGCACGATCTTCTAGTGCTCTCTTTGGCACTTGGTGCAGCTTTTGCTGACAAATGTGGTAAGTATATTTCTTGTGTAGAAAAAACTATTATCTACAACTTAGGTGCTCAGTTATTTTTATTCTGGCATCCAAATGTCAGTCTGTTATTCTGTATTGTTGTTTGCTGGGTCTAAGACTCTCAATGCGATTCCAACTACAAGGTTATGGATATCTAAGAACCTCAAAACAAATTATGTGACCCCAGCCCAAGTTTCAACAATGTGTGCATGTCTGTCTTCAAAGCTACCAATGCAGACATTCAAACTAGCATGCTTTGCATGCCGGCATTGCTCTACTCATTTACTTCTTATGCAGACCGGTGAAAAAGGCTTTTCATGCTAAAAACACTGTAAAACCTGTAAAAGTTAAATTTCAAGCCACTGTTTTGGCATTTGTTCTTGATCTGGTTAATGATTCACAGCATGGTGAGACCTGGGTGGTAATTAAGACCAGCATATGATGTGTCTTGCTGAAAAAAAGATCTGAAGATTACTGGCAGGTTATACAGTGTGTATGAATACAAACTTATATCTGCCCAGAAGTAAAAATCATCTCTAAAATGTATATTTAATTACAAGTTGAGGTTTTTGATTATATTTAAATAAGTGCCTCTTTAGAGTTTCCAAGGTTCTGTAGTGGTCCTTTATTTTATATTCACTGTGATAATTCTGGCAACATAAAAAATGTTGTAGATGTTTGTACCTTTGCAACTTGCATGACTCTCTACAGCACTGCAATGACTATACAGTAACCAACATTTGAGAAAAATTAGGAGGGACACCTTGCAGGGAAGGAAAGGAAAACACAAGTTGCCTGCCACGCTAGTGGGCTTGGCAAATAAAGTGGGCATCACTTAATTGCATATGAGGGTACATTGAGGAAAGCGTGGGAGTAAAAAAAAAGCTACGTTGCTGCTGTTAGTGGCAGTAATAATGACTTCTATTAATGGTGTTACCAGAGCCGTAGCTAGCTCCTTTTGCTCCCGAGGCAAGAACAGAAAATTGTGCCCCCCAACAGACCTGTGCAGTATGTCACATCATGCGCCCTGCCTCCAGGATGGTGGAGCACATGCGCTGATGGCCAAATCCAAAATAGCATAAAAATGTGTTTCGTTTGACGAAACTAATGAAAACATTTTTCGTTTCCACTCATTTCGTCCGAAACCAATTTTTAGTCTCTGCACATGTCTAGTAATGTGTGTGTGTGTCTTGTTTTTATTTATTTTTTAGTATTTTATGTTTTTCCCTTTAGGGCGGGCTTTGGGGAAATATTATGGGTCCAAACAGACGTTTGACATTTCCGTTTTGAAATAGAAAAAGAGATTGAGCCCACAGAGTCCTCTGCCCATACTGGTGGGGGAGAGCAGCAGGGAACTGAGGAGAAACTGGAGCCTGTGCCACTCATCTTCTCCCTGCCGAGCTGCGGCTGTGTTGGCCGCCTGGTGCCCGTTGCCAATGGTGCCCTGTGCTCGCCATGGCAACAGGGGTGAGGGGGCGCTGCCAGGCCGGCCCTGGCTGCGCCCCCTCTCAGCTGCGCCTGACGCGAGTGCCTCACTCGCCCCATGGTAGCTACAGCCCTGGGTGTTACTGGGAGCAAAAATAAACCCCAGCATTGGTGGCCAATGGCAGTATTATTAAAACTCCTCTTTCAAGCTCATGGCAGTAATTAATCCCCCATCCCTCCTTTCCTTGATTGTCAGTGCAGTAATTGTTAAACCCCTCCCTTTCATTGGTGCCAAGTGGAAGTGATAATTAGCCCCTCCCCCCTTCATTGGTGGTGAGTGACAGTCATAATTAATTCCCCTACCCCCTTTCATTGGTGGTCAGTGGCAGTGATAATTAAGCCCCCTTCAATGGTAGCCAATAGCAGCAACAATTAACGCCCCTCCACCCTTCCTTGGTGGTCAGTGGCTTTCCCTACCAGATCACACGCTGCTGCTCTATGTCCTCTCTCCTCAGCATTTCGGCCTGGGACTATAGTTCTACAGCCAGATGGAGATTACACCACCACCATTTTTTCTGGGCCTTGTGCTGGAATGCAAAGTGTACCTGCACCTGGCACCTTGCTGCCACTCTGCACTGGCATTAAGTGTCCTTGGTCCTGCAGGCACGCCATGGGGACATGAACACTGCAGGTCCATGTCCTAAATCCTGGACTGTCCCACAAGATATTGACAACTGTGTGACACTTGACAACTATGTGAGTATGGTACATGTTACTATGGAAAGAAAGTCTGGAGACAGGTGGAATAAAAACCAATATGATAGATTTTATATAAATATATGTTGGAAAATATATTTAAAGAACCTTAAATGTCACAGAAATTCAGGAAATAATATATATATATCTGTTTCGCTAATTGTCCTTATGTCCTTTTTTAGAATATGCTTCTATCTCTGAGAAGAAGCAGAACATCCTGAACCTGTTGGCATGCTGGAATGATGAGGCTGCAAATAGCAAATCAGATTCTGGGTACCCTACTGGAGGTTCTGACTATGGATACAGGAATTGTAAGGAAATCAAGAGTTCAGACAGATATGCTAAAGGTGAGATGCATATTTTTTTAGCATGATGCATTATATACATTATGGAATACTAACAGTCAGACGTAGTAAAAAGATTAGGTCAGTAAAGTTTTTTGTTTTTTTTGTTTGCCGATGTTATTTATTACCTTATGTGGGATTGTAGTACACCCTATACTTAACGTTCAGTTTGTTTGGCATCATAGAAGTGACCTTGTTGCTCATACAACATAATTATTGATTTTCTTTCTAAAGCATCAGTGGTAGTTGCTAGAGCTGGTAGGCGTTGCTTGGGCAGCGTGGATTAAATAGGGTAGCGAGAGAAGAGATTTTAAAGAGGTGGGTTTTGAGGGGGATATATAAACATTATAAATGTGAGAGCATGTCTAACAGGGTAGGGAAAAGAATTGCAGAGAATATAGGATTACCTGAGAGAAACAGAAGGGGAGAAGGGGAGAATAATTAAAAAATGTACAGACAATACTAGAAATTTAGGTGGGAAGGTGAACTATGAAGTGCTTTAAGTGTTTCCACAGCATAGCCACAGCATAGGCAATATAGTTGAGCACTATAAATAGAGGAAGAAAAGACAGGA
>NW_017306874.1:770665-849432 GCF_000935625.1 Nanorana parkeri | reverse complement strand
TACTATAGTTTCACTGACTGCATACTGTGTGTTAATTCTAATTAAAGTACAAGTTTTGAACAGTTTAAATCACTGCTACTCTAGATGGAATTTACACTCTGACCACTGAAGATGGAGCGATCTACCAAACCTTCTGTGATATGACAACCAATGGTGGAGGTTGGACACTGGTGGCAAGTGTACATGAGAACAACATGAATGGAAAATGCACACCAGGAGATCGTTGGTCCAGCCAGCAGGGAAACAACCCTAATAATCCAGCAGGAGATGGGAACTGGGCGAATTATGCCACATTTGGGCTACCAGATGGTGCAACTAGTGATGATTACAAGGTATTACTATTTTATACAAAACATAGAATACCACATAAGGTAATTGAAGGACATGCATGGTAAATTCTTGCTACTGTGTTGCTAGTGGGACTATGCATACTGTTACTGTGTTTGCACCAGCTTCTAAAGCCTCTTCATCCAGGAATAATTGGAAATGCACTATTTCATGTGAAGACTGCCAGCCATAAATTATAAATTATTACACAAGAGTCACATCTCAAGTAGACTTTGGTCTGTCACTTACAGATGGCTCTGAAAAAACTTTTGGGGACATTGTTACAATGCTTCTATTTAATTAATACTTTTAAAAAGTCTAAAATATTTAATATTTAATAAATCTAAAATATAAATTAATCTATTTTTAAATGATTTGTGTTTTAGAATCCAGGGTATTATGATATCACTGCCGAAGATCTGAGCCTGTGGCATGTTCCCAATAACACACCCTTGCCTCTCTGGAGGAATTCATCTCTTTTGAGATATCGTACGGACAACAGTTTCTTTAAACAGGAGGGTGGCAACCTCTTCCAGCTATACAAGGTAAGTACTCTGTGGAATAGAAGAGGCTATAGTACTTCAAGTAGCTATTAGCACAAAGGGTTTGTCTTTGTTTGTCCAACTTGTTTGATAAATAAGAACCTTACACGTTTCCATTAAATAAAAACTCAAACTAATGGGTTTATAAAATAAAGCAGGGCAAGGTGCAAGACTCCAACCCATTATCTACCCTTGGTGCCAGTCAGAAGCCATTTTGTCTTAATTTGGATCACTAAAGTGAATTTGGTTACTAAGAGGTTTACTCTGTTTTGCTACTTGAATCTTTGTGCAAATGTCAGGAATGTACAGCAACCAAACAGATTTTCATATACCATAGTCAGATTAGTAAAATAAGAATTCTAGTTTATTGTTGTGGTTTATGAAGCGTCTGCTGCATAGTCACTTCACCTTAATAAATTAGGCTAATATGTTTGATATCTTTTTATTGTGTACTATGTTTGTGGTTATATATATCTTCTACTTTTTTTTCTTTTTTGTGGTCGGGGTGTTATACCTATGCAAGAGATAGTCAAAGCCCCCCCCAAAAATACTGTAAATCACACAGATGATAAAAATAGGAGTTCATCAACAGGACATTTAGACCAAACCTTTGGTTAACTGTACTGTCAGCTTGATTTATGTACTTCGGACAGTATGATGTTATTGCTACAAGATTCTTGAGTTTTTTATGTAGTATTTACCTATCAATGATAGCAACTGATGTTTTTACCATCTTCATAGAAATACCCTGTGGTTTACAATATTGGAACCTGTTTGGCACACAATGGACCTGCTGTTCCTGTTGTGTATCACCATTCTTTCTGTACAGATGAGTTCACTGCCGGCTATGTCCAGTTCCGAGCTATTAACACGGAAAGAGCTCCCCTGGCTCTTTGTGCTGGTGTAAAAGTGACAGGCTGCAATGTAGAGCATGTAAGCATTATACTGCATTAGTACTGATACAATGTGCTTTGTAGAATCATATATATGCTACATAAAGTGGTAGGAGCAATTGTTGTACATCATACCCTAATAGGAGCCAATAAACGTAAAAGTACTGTATATATACTTCACTTGTGACTGCTAGTAATGAAACAGTTCTGCATGGGGGAAGGGATCAGATAGCTTGCTAATCATTTACACTATCTTTCAAAGAAGAATAATCCTTTTGAGATTTGTAAGACTGCATATTTTATACATACATACATATTTTCAACAAGTTGCAAGAACTTTGTCTTGGCCCCCACAGCACAGCCAACAATTCCAAAATGTACCCCTAATGGCCTGTAGAAAAACACAGGTAATATAGCTTACAAACTCTGAAAGGTCCAATACAGTTAAAATATGCAATTCTGAGCATATTCAGTCATTCAATGTCTGCACAGACTTTAATAAGGATCAGATTAGCAACAGATAATGCCTACAGTCAACAAAGTACTGCAAGAGCCGTTTGTCGTGAGAGGAGATGCTGAAGGATGTGATGCAGCATCACTCCCTCTCCTATGTACCGTGTTTCCCCGAAAATAAGACACTGTCTTATATTTTTTTCCCCCCAAAAAAACACACTAGGTCTTATTTTCGGGGGATGTCTTATTTGAAATACTATCACACACTGTGTCACAATACCTGCAGGCTGCAGCTGTCCTGGAGCTCTCCTCTCTGATTAAATGTAGTTTTCTGCAGGGTGGCAGCTCTCTAAGCAAAGGCAGACGGGTGTCTGCTGATTTCGTGACACGGGCAGCATGCGGGAGCTGCGGTGCAGCGGTTAGTCCCCGCCATGTACTCTGGTTGCTCTCTGGGCTGCCCCCACCCCCAAACTAGGTCTTATTTTCGGGTTAGGTCTTATATTACAGGAATGTTTAAATAGTGCTAGGTCTTACTTTCGGGGTAGGTCTTACTTTCGAGGAAACACGGTAGTAGTTTTGTGGCACCTTATGATAGTTTCATCTCTGATCTGTTTTATAATGGCAACTTCTATTATTTAATTGTAGCAAACAATATTTTAATAATATATAATATTTTCCTAATGCTTGCTTTACATTGTACTAAGAAGTTTTAGTGCTAATTAGTTATTAATATTGCATACTTCTTTCACATTTTACTAGCACTGCATTGGAGGAGGTGGATACATGCCAGAGGCATCACCTCGTCAGTGTGGAGACTTTGCAGCCTTTGACTGGGACGGCTATGGAACACACAATGGATGGAGTACCTCCAAGGAGATCACTGAGGCGGCTGTCTTTCTCTTCTATCGTTAATCTGTAAACATTTGTCCATAGTCTTCCCTCAAGTTTTTGTTTACTTCAATGAAGTAAATTTTTTGGAGGGTCAAACCTGTTTTACTCATTATTCATATAGACATTAAAGCTATATTTGAACTGCAAGGTCTTATACAACCACATGAATTAAAATGATCCAGTTCAAGGAGATTTTTCAAAATAAACTTCGCATTAAATTTTACAGGAAATAAGAGTAAATATTGTCTATAAATCTATGCTTATAGTCAGGTCAAGATTTATACCTCCTGCTCTACTAGGTCAACTGTTTTATGCTACCCTTCACCCCCTGCTATAGTCTATTAGCTAACCTTAGTATCACACTGACAAGATTAAACAATATAGTTTCAGAAGGCAAGAGTTTACCTACTCTGAATCAGTATACCCGGAACAGGTGACCAGGAGATCTTTTAAGACCAACTGATCCATGTTCAGCTGCTGATCACATGGAACCTTTCTCCATTTCGACTTTCTAATTCTCATTTGAATTCTTGCCCCAACTCCCGATATCTTCACCCTTACATCTTGTTCTAGGTACACTGAACCAGTACACAGTACACTATTCCACAGGCTAAAATGTAACAACTGTACAGACTGGGAGGCATCCTGGAACCTTTTATTATAGACAGGAATATTCCAGCCACATGATGTTTGGGTAATGCCTGCAGCCCCTGACAGCCTTGTCACCCTCAGCCAGTGGCGTTACAAGGGGGGTGCGGCCCGCACCTGGGTGACACCATTGGAGGGGTGACACTAAAATGGCTGGCAGTCATTTTGGTGTGTCCCCCTCTGAAAAGTCAGGCACTCGGTCATGGACCGAGAACCTGACAGTTCCTGGAGAAAAGAGGTGACCCAGCGGCATACCGGCTGCCAGGTGAACGTCTCCTCCTCTCTCTGTTGAAATCCATCACCAAGATGGCCGCTGGCAGGTATCACAAAGATGGCCGCGATGTGCAATGACGTCACATCGGGGTGTCACCTGGTATCCGCTCCAGGTGACACTTGGCCTCAGGACACCCCTGTCCTCAGCCATGGCCTATGTTGGTTATGCAGAAATCCGACCCTACTTACATGACCTTTTGCTTCTTCGCTATTTAAATGTAGTACAATGATGTTTATTAATAAATCTCACCCCTACACTGTTCTTGTCTGCCTGGAGGTAGGAATACTATTTAGTAATCTTGAGTAAATCATTATTCAGCCTGTGTGGTGTACAAAGGGCAATGATGAGAGGAATTTAATGGAAGAACTAGAATTTAAAAAACTAAAGTAAACCCTAAATTACATTATGTAACTATGTAAAGCACTGTATGTCACAAATCATTAGTGATTAGCACATTATATAAAATAATAATTTACAACTCAGAACTCTACCTTTGAGTGGTACCATTATGCTGCTCTCATTCCAGGATAAAAAAAGAGGGCGAGTGGATGGGTAGCCATACCCAAACAACCCAGGAAATGCTATGGGTGGTAGACCACCTGCCAGAGTGGCCAACAAATCCAACCTCATATAAGAGTAACAATGGAAATAAACATAAGTAATCTTTGCTGAAATCTTGCAATTGCGGTAGGTGTTTGTTATTCAATGAGAACAATACAAAGACAACATGGTGCAGAAACTTTGAAGCATTCTGCACTACCAGTTCTTTCTCATGATTACAGATATTTATATAGCACTGAACATTTACATAGCATATACCGTATAATCCCTGCCTTCAATGAGCTTACAAACCAAGGTCCCTATATGACATACTAGGGCTGATTTAGACAAGAGACAATTAACATAACAGCATGTTTTTGGATCGTGGGAGGAACATGGAGTACCACGAGGATACCCACACAAGCACAGGGAGATAATGCAAACTCCATGAATATAGTGCACTGACTGGGATCCAAACCAGTGTCTCCCAGTGCTGCAAGGCAGAAAAGCTAACCACCATGTCACTGTGATGTACTCATAAGATCTAAATGAATGTCATCACAGCATTGAGTAGAAATAACTATATGAAAAACCAAAATAAAGTTTACAAAACAAATTCACTGTTAATACATACATGTAGTATGTACTCATATTGTTGTAACATCTTTTTAAGCCTTTACACAAACATATATATTTAATGCACGCACAAAGTAAAAATCATTGAAATAAAATAAACAGTATTTACATGGCTGGGCTCCACTGTCCACTCGTCACAGACGAGTGGACGAGTGGATTTCTCGAGCCCTGCCCATATAAGTGTGGTTGAGGGAGTTTCAAGCTTTGGGCTGGCACTCCAATTTAATTTTCGTGCCTGTTCACACGACGTCCGTTTTGTGTGCTGACCTGATCCGTACGCTCCTGCACTCAAAATGCATCCCAATGTATCCCTATGTGCTTTATGGGCTACAGTTCTCACGTGCGCAGTCCGTTCAGGTTACGACAGAAAAATACTGCATGTCACATTTTGAACGGTCAGGAAACGCCAACGCGTCAAAAACGCACCGCGTCTGCAGATCCGGACCTGATCAAGACCTGATCAGGACCTGAAACTCATATGAATAGGCCCTGTAAGCACCTTGTTATGAAAATAAAAAAAGAAGAAGCTGGAAAAAATAATGGCTTGGCATGCAAGTAAGTAACTCTTGAATGGTGTCCAATCTGGATTGTAAAAAATCAGAATAATGTGCACACCTCCACTTTTCAAAACAGGCAAACAGATGAATGCACAGATGTTTATATATATATATATATATATATAATGTCATGTCTCTTGGATGGCTGTGCTAGGTGGTACAGGTGTGAATAGAAAATCAAATCCTTTAGCAGGTAAAACAGCTTGTATGTAGAACAGACAAGCAAATTAATCTCTTGCCTCTTGCTGCACCTCTGATCCCTGGATTAATAGCATTGTGACTCTGGACTTATTCCTTCCTTGGCCCGTTGCCTACCTTCCGGTCTGACCCTCCCCGTGGCCTGCAACCTCCCAGGACATAGCCCCGGCCTTTGTACCTTGCTTTGTATACCTGAATTCCCCAATAAACACCCCGCACGCCAGCCTCTGTGTGATTTGCCTCTGTGTATTCTCTCTGCCTTCCTAGTTCGTCACAACTGGTGGCAGCGGTGGGACGAGAGCACAGGAGAGGGCAGATGAGAGCACAGGAGATGGCAGATGAGAGCCTGCACACCATGGACACAATGGGGACCCCACAATACCACAATTGGACTGTCAGCAGTCTACAGGAGAAGGCCAGGGAGTTGGGTCTCAGCTACAAGGGACTTTCTAGGGAACAGCTGGTCAGGTTGCTAGAGGAAGCCGGCCAGCAGGGAGAGCTGGGTGCTGACATTGTTCGATTACAACTGAGGGAAGAGGTGCCTGTGCTCCCCGATCCTGCCAGTAAGAGCCCGTGGGTTCTCTGGTATGAGGAAGAGATGGCCATTCTGGGGGAGGACGCTACAACCGAAAGGAAACTTGCAGCAATTGAGATGGCACAAAAAAGGCAGCAAGATTGGGAAGCTGCAAGCACTCGTGCTGCTGCCCCTGTGCCTGCAGTGAGGGAGACCCCAAGGTTTTCCCGCAAAGACTTCAAGCCCTTCCAGGAAAATATGGGAGATGTGGAAGGGTTCTTCCAGGACTTTGAGCACCAGTGTGAACTGCTGGAGGTCCCACCCTCAGACTGGACTCGCTACATGGTGGGACTGTTAGATGGAGGAGCGGCTGAGGCCTACTGAATGCTGGACCCTGCAAAGAGAAGGAACTATAATGATATCCGAAGGGCAGTGCTGGACTATTATGCTGTATCACCGGATGCCTATCGTGCCCAGTTCAGGAGCTCACCTTGTCTGCATGAGAATTAATTTAAAATGTATGCACACAAAATATCTCTAACCTGTCGACGGTGGCTGGAAGGGGAGAATGCGATCTCCCCAGAGCAAATTAAATAAAGTTATTTTAAAGGAGCAGTTCCTCTACAAATGCCCCTATGAGATTCGACAGTGGGTGCGAGAGCAAAAACCAGCCACCCTGGATGAAGCTGCAGCCTTAGCAGATGAAGCTGTAACCATCAATCCCCAATGGGAAAAAGTGTCTGCTGAGGAGCCGCAGTCTGCTGGTATTCCTGCTACTCCCTCCTCCCCATATATGCCTCCGCACCGCAGAATGGGCCACCTACCAGTGCCTTCCCCTTGAGTGGAACCCCTAAGTATGTCTGCTGCCCCACCGGGGTCCCCCATGACTAACTCAGGCCGGCGCTGTATTGGCTGTGGTCAGAATGGTCACTATCTGTTGCAATGCCCGACTAAGAGGAAGGACAGCATGCACCACCACCCAGAGCCGGTACAGTATGTGAATATATACCAAGCTTCTAAGAACTTGCCACCCTGACCCGAGCCCTCTGGGTCACCCTTGGATCACTTGTGCTCTGGGTGGGGATCACCCAGGCATCTTCAGGCTAGCTGCCCCAAAAACCACCACCCTCCCCTCCCATATATGCCTCCGCACCGCAGAATGGGCCACCTACCAGTGCCTTCCCCTTGAGTGGAACCCCTAAGTATGTCTGCTGCCCCACCGGGGTCCCCCATGACTAACTCAGGCCGGCGCTGTATTGGCTGTGGTCAGAATGGTCACTATCTGTTGCAATGCCCGACTAAGAGGAAGGACAGCATGCACCACCACCCAGAGCCGGTACAGTATGTGAATATATACCAAGCTTCTAAGAACTTGCCACCCTGACCCGAGCCCTCTGGGTCACCCTTGGATCACTTGTGCTCTGGGTGGGGATCACCCAGGCATCTTCAGGCTAGCTGCCCCAAAAACCACCACCCTCCCCAGGCTCCAACCACAGACCCTGTTCCCCACATGGAGCTGGCCTGGAAGGAAGACAGACTCCCATTGCCCCCAAGTGGTGGGGTGGCTCCCACAACGGACGCCCCGACTGGAGTCTATGGAGTCCAACCTCTTATTCCTAGCTACCCGGAGCCAAGTCAGCAGCATAGGCAGGATGTCTCCATTGATGGGAGAAAAGTAACTGGCTTCCGTGACACTGGTGCCTACTTAACTATTGCTGACCCCAGTGTTGTGAAACCTGAAGCAATTGTTGAGAAAGGCCCCGGTTTTTCAATTGGACTAGCGGGGGGTGCCAGGAAACATATCCCCAGGGCTTTGGTTCACCTGGACTATGGATTTGGGGAGAAACTTTGTTGGTTTGGAGTAATGGAAGGCCTAACTGCTGACAATCTTCTAGGAAATGATCTGGGAGTACTTGATTGTCAATTTGTGGGGACTGTGACACACAGCCAATCACTGGGAATAGAGCAAATGGCTGGGGCAGAAGTGATGCAAGGCACATCTCTATCAAGGATTTACCCTGTTAACTATGTAACGGTTCATGTCCCTCCAGTGAAATCCCCAGTGTCTCAGAGGACACCCCTTGCTTCTGGACACAGGTGGAGACGTGCATTTAGGGCTCACCCACCAAAATGTTATAGATGCGGACATCGGGGGCATATGCGGGCTAACTGTCCTAGTAGAAGTAAGGAGATGCCCACCGGAGGAGTCTAATTTTGCTGGAGATATAATGTCGGTGGAGAAGATTATCCTAAGAGTTTTCAATATGTGTACACGAGTCAACACCCATCGGTGATCCCTTGCTGGAATGAGTTTTATTAAAATCAAATAGGTGCCCTTCAGAAGCTTGCCTGTTCTGCTCCACTGCTGCTGTGAGGACTGCTGGGATCTGTTGTGCTACCCGTACTGGATGTACTCTCACGGTGCCTTGTTACCTGTTGGATTACCTCTTGCTGCACCTCTGATCCCTGGACTACTAGCATTGTGACTCTGGACTTATTACTTCCTTGGCCCGTTGCCTACCTTCCGGTCTAACCCTCCCCGTGGCCTGCAACCCCCCAGGACCTAACCCCGGCCTTTGTACCTTGCTTTGTATACCTGAATTCCCCAATAAAGACCCGCACGCCAGGTTCCGTGTGATTTGCCTCTGTGTATTCCTACTTCGTCACACAGACCCTTAATTAATTTTTAATGAGCTCATATCTGTCAAAAAAGACTTTATGATCAAACCCAGGCTGAGATTGACAAGCCCTGCAAATAAGATATATAGCTGTTAATTGGTAACTGGAATGCCCAGGTAGGATAACAGGAGGGAGGAAATACAGCCAGACAACATGGTCATAGAAACAGAAATAAAGCAGAAGAAAGACTAATCAACTCCTCTATTTACAATAAACTCTATAATACTTAAGCTGGCCATACACCTTACAACCATCGCACAACTTTCGTTATGCGATGGTTGTAAGGTAATACAAATTTCGTACAATCTGCCTATCTTGGACAGGCAGATTGTACTTGCAATCATCGCAAGCCCTCCCCACTGAGGGGAGGGCTTGCGATGATTGCAGTGCTGAGCGGGTAGTGTGCGCTTGGGCACACCGGCCTGTGCGGCATTTGTCTCCCGACCACGCCATCAACCTGTTTTCAAGCGTGCTCGGAAGACGAATGTCGTGTGACCTTATAGTAGAAGCGATTGTAGAAATGTCACCAGCATACCAATCCTTTTGAAATAGCAAAAGCTTTATTTATTGAAGTTTTTTGTCATATGACCAAACAATCGATTTCGGGGGCCCCACAGGGTCCCTTCATCAGGCTTTAGCATTGACGAAGGGACCCTGTGTGGCCCCGAAAGCGCTTTTATGACAAAAAATTAAATAAATGAAGCTTTTGCTATCTTAAAAGGATTGTTGTGCTGGTGACATTTCTACAATTGCTGACATTCGCGGCGCCATCTGCGGTCACTGCGAGCACCCCCCACTACAAAGGACATATCGGTAAGGAGTGCGACAAGGATAGTACTTACTTACTTACACTAGAAGCGATCGCACGTTGCCCATACACCTGATGATTATCGCACGATCGCGGGATCACCCGCGATTATCATACGATAATCGGCAGCTGTATGGGCACCTTAATACTTCAATCAAAACAACATTTACACATATGGACATCACCAAACAGACTTCATTAGAATCAGATTCTTTACATTCTCTGTACTAAACAATAGACAAGCTCAATTTTAATAGCAAACACCTGGCCTGGAGTACATTGCAGAACAGATAGTTAGATGCAATATGTAGAGAACATGGGAACACTTGGACAAATTTAAAAAGTGAATGACAGTAATATACAAAGAAAAGAAAAGCTAGAACTAAGAAAGATAAAAATGGGCAGTTTTGGAAAGCTGCTAATAAGGAGAAGAACCAATATTACAACAATATTTGTAAAGACATTGAAGATGGAAACAAATGTAAAAAGAAAAAAAGATCGATTTCTAGAAGATCCATAAAATAAATGATATCTTCAAATATGTATGCTTAATGGGGCGTGGCCAGGATGTGAGGCTGAACGGACGTCCATTGCAGCAGCTCCGATCATCCGTCTAGCCATCCTGCTTCCCAGCTGACCTAATCGGGTTTTTACACTTACCCTCTCCTGGCGGGTGTTCCGGTGACGACTGGTGTTCCGTCCATGCGAACCCGACGGCGATCGGCCCGGCCCCGAGCGAGCGGTGTGACTTCAGGCCCTGCTCCTGTCACGCGTGCCGGCGCCATCTTGGCTGCACGCTCTCCCTCTCTCACTACCACTAGCACGCAGACCGCTCAGTGGGGAGACATGGAGCCGGAGGTGAGAGCACATAACGCTGCCAGCCTGCATCCTTCTCAGGGCAAAGTCCCTCCAGATGCCACGGACGCCATCCTGGCGGCGATTGAGGCCAGTAAAACGACCCTAATAGCCAGGATGGATACGCTGGCCACAGAATGCGGCCTAATCCGTCAAGATATGGATAAAATTAGGGGTCGAATAACAACAGTGGAGGCACGAGTGGGAACATTGGAGGATACTTCAGGGGCACACGATCAGGCCCTCAGGAGCTTACAGCGCTCAGTGGAGCAGTTAACAGCACGCTCAGAGGATGCTGAGAATCGCTTACGCCGCAATAATGTGCGGGTAGTGGGGCTCCCGGAGGGGGTGGAAGGCCCGGATACTACCGCCTTTGCTGAGGCGTTCTTTAAGGAACTCTTGGATCTCCAATCGGTCTCTGCGGCCTACATAGTGGAGCGCGCCCACCGGGTGCCCGCGAGTCGCAGACCTCCTGGTTCGCCTCCTCGGCCATTTTTGGTCCGCTTCCTCAATTTTAGAGATCGGGATCTGATCCTCGCCACTGCCAGAAGAAGGGAGTCGGAGTTGAGGTACAAAAATGCCACCATTATGCTTTTTCCTGATTTTTCGCCGGAACTACAGAGAAAGAGGCGCTCATTTGTGGATGTCAGACGCCGTCTCCGTGACAAAGGTCTGAAATACAGCATGCTCTATCCTAGCAAACTGAGGGTGCAGTTTGCCGGCTCTACCAAGTTTTTTGAGGATCCTGCTACAGTGGCGGACTGGCTGGACTCCATGCGTGGATAATCGGGACTGAGGCTACCATCTACGTCATCCGGTACTGTTATATCCTAATGTGGCATCGCCGCTGCGCTGCCCTAACGGCGCTGCCATTGGCCTGAATGTCACACGGACTGAGAGGGTATACAGCTGCGGATGTACTTGCTCCTGTAGGGAGCTGCGGGGGCGGTACGGTAATGTATACCCTCAGCTAGACTTTGTTCGAGTTTTGTCATACAAAAGGTCTACGTGGGAGTATAGAGTAATACTCTACCTAGTTTAACAGGTTTTGGGATATCAAGCTATTTCACTGGTTTCTGTTGTTATGTGGGATAGCAGGGTGGTTAATGGGATGTTTACTGTTGTACGCTATGGCTCTGATGGCGCCCCTCCCCAGAACTGGGGTAAGCTGTTAATGCGGTCTGCTCTCCGGGACTCTCTGGACTTATTGACTTTCCCGCACTCTGATGGCAGCTGATCTGCGTGTTATCTCATGGAACGTCAGAGGTTTGAACTCCAAATTCAAACGGGCACTGGTGCTAAAGTTCCTACAGTCTAACAATCCGCAAGTGGTTTTTTTACAGGAAACTCACCTACTAGGAAATAAGATTTTGGCCTTGCAGAGGAGGTGGATAGGTAGAGCCTTTCATGCCACCTACTCCTCCTATGCAAGAGGGGTTACCATTCTGTTGCATAAAAATTTTCCATGTGTAATTTCCCAGGTGCTGACGGATCCGGAAGGTAGATACGTGGTGGTTCTGATCGAATATCACTCGCAGACTATTGCACTTGTCAATGTATATATCCCTCCACCATTTCAGGGAACGATACTATACACCATTTTGGAAAAACTGGCGCCCTTTTCCCCCTCCAGAGTGTTGGTAGCGGGAGATTTTAATAATATACTGGATTACTCCTTAGACACCTCTAACCCCAATAGACCGGTGAATACTCTGTTGAAAGACTGGGCGGAGATGGCAGGTCTTACTGAGATTTGGCGCTGGAAACATCCTGATACCACAGCGTATTCTTATCTCTCACATGTTTCCGGCTCCTCGTCCAGACTGGACTTGGCATTCGCCAATGACACCATGTTAGCCCAAGTCCTGGACTCGAAGTACCTACCTGGAGGTATCTCCGATCATTTGCCACTTTCAATTAGCTTCTTAGTATCCAGTAGACAGCCCGCGCACTTGTGGCGGATGCCCCTTGCCTGGCTTTCCAACGACACGATCGAATCATCGCTAAGGCCCCACTTGGCTACCTTCTGGTCCGTCAATCAAGGTACTGCTCCTGAAGCTGTGACCTGGGATGCATTCAAGGCAGTTACCAGAGGTGAATACATATGTGCAGTTAAACATGCAAAGACAATGGCGAGTCATGACTTAGGTCGGCTCCAAGAGAAAGAGGTTGAATGTGCGGCTGCTCATGCCGAAGTACAGTCCCCGGACACCCTCCAGGCCTTGCTGGGGGTACGAAGGGAGCTGCTACTTCACCATGAGTCGGTGACCCGAGCTATTCTCACTAGACAATCCGAAGCTCTGTACGAGAAAGGGGATAAGAATGGAAAGCTAATGGCAATGTTGGTGGCAGAGCAGAGAAACCAGACAGTGGTTCCCTGTATTAGGGGGCTGGATGGCTCACTAAAATCTGATCCGGCTGATGTTCTCCGGGAATTTGTTGTCTTCTACGAGGCTCTTTACCAGCGGATACCTCAGTATGATGAACGTCAATTAGACGTACTTCTGGATTCGGTGGACATGCCACGGCTGTCAAACGCTGATAGGGAGCTGCTGGAGAGGGCCTTCACAGAGGAGGAGATTCTAGGGGCTCTTAGATCATTTCCAAACAATAAGTCCCCGGGCCCAGATGGCATACCAGCGGAATGGTACAAAAAATATGAGGAGGAACTGGTACCTAGGCTATTGAGTCTCTATGATAATTGCTTACGAACGGGACACTTACCCCAATCTATGTATGATGCACACCTGGTCCTTATAGCCAAACCTCATAAGGACCCGGTGTTATGCTCCTCATATAGACCAATCTCGCTCCTTAACATGGATCTTAAAATACTGACGAAGATTCTGGCCACCAGACTGTCACGCGTCATTGCTAGTGTAGTCTCCCCAGACCAGACCGGATTTATTCCACATAAGTCTACTGACATTAACCTAAGACGTGTGTATACACATACCCAAATAATTCACGATAATCCCGGTACTAGAGCCATAGTCTCCTTGGACCTCGAAAAGGCTTTCGACTCTGTAGACTGGCACTATCTGCAGACTGTGCTTAAAAAATTGGGATTTGGCACCAACTTCTGTAAGTGGGTTACTATCCTTTATAATCAACCTAGAGCTGCCATTAAGATGGGTGCGGCACTTTCTTCGAGTTTCCCGATTTTACGAGGCACAAGACAGGGATGCCCGCTCTCCCCTGGTTTGTTTGCCTTGGCGATCGAACCAATAGCAAGCGCCATTCGGCAGTCCAAGGGGATCTGTGGGCTCTGTGTAGGGGGGTTGGAGGAAAGGGTGGCCTTATATGCAGATGACATGATATTGTTTCTAGCTGATATGGATCAGTCGTTGATAGAGTCCCTTGATATTTTACAAAGATTTGCTACATACTCAGGGCTGTCTGTTAATTGGACTAAATCCCAGTACCTCCCCTTGGACCCCTTGAGTCACTCAGACATTTCACAGCATGCACAACTACAACAGGTTTCAGCACTAAAATATTTAGGCCTGACGATATCTACATCCGTAGCAGAGTTTATGACTCTCAATGTCTCCCCGGTCATTGCCCAGTTCAAAAACCGCCTCTCAGCTTGGAAGAACTTACCTCTATCTCTGATAGGTAGAGTTAATCTGATTAAGATGAAGTTACTCCCGTTATTGTTATATACCCTTCGTAACTCACCGATCTGGATCCCGAGGAGGGTCTTTAGAACCATAGACACAATGCTCTCAGAGTTCCTTTGGAATGGGAGGGCGCGTAGAATAAAACTATCAATCCTACAGCTGCCCTGGGGGGAGGGAGGGTTGGCGGCCCCTAACTTCTATTCATATTTTCTGGCAGGTCAATTAACAGTCGCCAATAAGTGGCTCATGGTGCGGGACCTAGACCCCGCAGTCACCTTGGAGGCCGCAGTAGTAGGATCATATGAAGCCCTGGGACACCTGGTGTATAGGGGTAGGCACTCCCCGCATCGTCAGACTCCATCCATGAGGGCGGTCATAATAGCTTGGAATGCACTGGAGGGACGAGCTCCGGAGTCTGGGCTGACGCTCTCCCCACATACACCCTTGTGGCGCAACCCCCACCTCAGTCATTTTGCAACCATATTGGATCCAGTGGTATGGACTTCTAGGAAGGTACTTACATTAAGTGACATAATTATGGATGGACATCTGAGATCGTTTGAGGACCTTAGATCGGCATACCATTTGCCTAATAGTTATCTGTTTCGTTACCTCCAACTGCGCCATGCCTTCTCCGCACAGTTCTCTGGGGGCCGTTTGACCCTCTCAGTTTCTAGAATTGAATCCTTGACCCGCACGGAAGGGCTTGTCAAACCATTGTCGACAATATACAAACTGCTGTCACTTAGAGGGCGGGAATCCTTGCAGGGGTGCCAGAGGGCCTGGAGGAATGACTGTCCGGACTTGGATCAGGGAGACGAGGAGGAGATCTGGGACACCCCTATGACCACTCTGATATCCGCAAGGGACAGATTAATTCAATATAAAATAGTTCACAGAGCATATTTTACGCCAGCTAGACTGGCTAGGATGCGTTCCTCTGAAACGGCTACCTGTTGGCGGTGCCCCTATGAACCAGCTGACCTAATACATGTGTTATGGTCCTGTCCTAAAATCCAGGAATATTGGAGGGGGGTAGCTGATGTGGTTACGGATCTCATGTGTACTCCAATTCCAATGTCTATCAAAACCTGTATGTTGGGCATCATAGATGACCTTGTTCCCTCAGTGGCGTCCCGCACACTCCTGACCTATCTATTGTTTTACGCCAGGAAAGTCTTGGTTTTACACTGGAGGAAACTGGAGCCACCTACCCTGGGAGCCTGGAAGTCCATAGTAAATGCTTCCCTACCATTACACAAAGCTACGTATGCTAACAGAGGGTGCCCCCAAAAGTTTGACAAAGTTTGGTCTGGCTGGATAGAGTCCACTGCTACGCTGGGAACTGAGTAGATAATCCTGGAGGGGCGTGGGCACGTATGTCTCCTGATGACGGTGCATCGGTCTCCTTTTCACATCCTGCAGTTTTCGTCAGCGATAGTGCTGGGTGAGTGGCGGTGAACGTAGAGTTCCCCTTTCTGCTGGTTGGTTGCCCGTGGTACTGTCATTAAGGAAGATGCTACAAAGTAATAAGTAATGACACATACATTTGAGGGGGAGTTCCTGGAGAGTGGGTAGGAGTATTGGAGAATAAGGGATCCGTAATGTGCCTGGGGGGGGGGATGCTGATCGGGGATTGTTTATGCGTACTGTGTGTGTATTTTGGGCATATGTTATGCCGTACTGTGTGTTATTTTGTACTTGAGGCACTATGTTAGTGCCCTGTTTATTTGTATTATAAACTGCAAAATGAATAAAAAGATTTATAAAAATAAATAAATATGTATGCTTAAATATGTCCATTGAGAAATTATCTCTAATAGAAAAGAGATAAGATAAAGATGAAAGGAATACACAGGAGACCTTTAAACAAATACCTATAACCAGGACACTTTTTCAGAGATTAGCTCCACAGGAGAGCCTTCAGAAATGGAAGAGGAAGTCAGATTGGTACTGAGATCATTGCATGTGTGTTGTTACTTGAAACTTGGGGAGTGATTTATAACTCTTTCAACCAACTTATAGTTGGGCAAATGCCATTGGTATGTGTTTACCACCACTAAATGGTGCTGAGGGGCATAGGCATTTCCTGTGCTCCTCAGCACCATCTACTGGTTGTAGTGGCATGTGAACAGCATCCACCTCGCGTATCGCCTAGTATCATTTCTGTATTTCTTCCAGATCTATGCAGTAACCAAGCATAAAAATAACTCAGGCAGTCTGTAGTGAGTAGATCCACCCAAAGCTCTGCTTTTTACATAGGCTTTCTACAGCCTAGTAACGATGTCAGCGCTATGTTTACTTTGCAAAGGCATTTGGTGCACACAAAGTGGATCCTTTGTGGCTATTGAGGAATATATTTAAATGGAAGTTTGTGTGCCCAGAATTCAGCTTTAGGTTGATTTAATACAAGTGTGAAAGGGATACTTTGTAGTCCTCTACATTCTGTGAAGATATATACTTACCCAGTTTAATTGTCAGATTCATGCATGTGGATGGATTGGGTACCTCTAAAGCTGATAATTATTCTTGCCTTTTATTCAATAAGCAGCTTCCAGCTTTGGTATGATTTACTTTTTATACCCAGATCGATGAACTCATATGTTTCTTTGTCTTAGTGTGATTAAAGTTTTCCATACCTGCTAATAGGACATTTGTACCAGTTCTTTTTTAGGAATCACAGTTTTATTATCATTGATTCGTATTTTTCCAGGCTTTTTTCCCTTTATTTTTACTTGGTTATTTGGCCACAAAACACATCCCTTTATGGCTACACTCATTTTTACACTGTATCTTTGGAGGGACCCATGGTTGTCACACAGGCTGGCCTTCAAATATGTCAGTGTTTGTTTATCTCCATTACATAGTGGATTGATGAGGCTAGTAGTTTACAAAGGAAAAATAAGATTATTTTTGCTGTCTTTTCATTTTTCAGGAAGTCACAAGGACCCTGCATTTCTAGAAAAATGTATAGATATTTTCTGTACTTTTTGAAACTGTTCTTAGCCTGAAAAATGTAATCTAATTCTGCCATCATATCTTAAGACTGATGAGCTGAAATATATTAAATTTCTGGTTTTGGATTTAGATACACTTAGACATTAGGGATGAGTTCAGGTTCAGACTAAATCCGGCCTCCAACCCAATTAGTTACATTCCCTGCCCTGCAGGTGACCAAAATCAAATGGGCTGGATGCTTGTGTTGACATAATTTACCATGAATGGCCAAATGGCCATATTAGGTAAATGTAATTTACATAATATATAGGTCAATGCACCCCACCTCTTTGCTTACATCATGCTCTGGGCTGGAACTTCCCTGCCCGCAGCTGATTGGGCAGCACGGAAGGAGCTTCCTTCTGTGTTCATGTGGAGCTTCATCTGGGTCCAGAGGAACTCAGGTTTATACCAGGTCCTGAGCGCCTTACTATTAGACATATCAAAGCTTCTATGAGATTTCACTGACTGGTTTGCATATACTTTAAGTTTAGTAGACAAGTAATCTAAAGTCATAAAGCAGCAGCAAAAAAGGATGTTGGACTTGACTATAAAACTTTCTTTTGCGGAAGTGTTATATTAAATTAAAAGAATGCACTGTAGATTAACTTTGTAAAGCCAAGGCCCAGGAAAAGAATTTTCCTCAGAAGCCCATTCATTGAAGATAATAAATAATCCAACAAGTTAGCACTAAGAGGGTTATTCACTTTACAATAAAAGACTTGTCAAAAACTTGTCTTTTGTTTTTTTTTCTTCAATTAAAGGATTTTTTTCAAGTCTGGCCTCTTTTTGAAAACGTAACCCTTTCATGAATGGGTAGGGGTATAAGTACCCCTTACTCATTCACAAGGGGGGGGCGCATCTGGGTACCCCTTTATTAAAGGGGTACCCTGATGTGAATATGCCCCCCTGCCCAGACCCCCACAACCAATGCCCCAGGGCTTGTGGGGAAGAGGCCCTTGTCCCCATCGGCACGGAGACAAGGTGCTTTTCCAGGGGCGGCCCTGCAAAAGCACCTTCCCAGTGCTGAGGTCATGTGGGCTGGTGTGAGAGGGGGGTGTAACTCGCTGGCCCCCCTTTCCTGCCCTGCCAGGCCTGTGCTCGGATCAAGGGTCTGGTATCAAATTTTAGAGGGGACCCCACTTTCCCCCCTGATACCCCAACTAGATATCTCCGTCCTAAGGCTGTTCCCTGGGTGCTGGAAACAGAAGCCAGTGAATATAGCATGGGCTTACCCCAAGAATCAGACAACACTGACTTTGGAGTGGAAACATGAACTGGTTTATTGAAGAAAGCACACAGAGTCTGTAGTCAGTAGGAAGGAGGCTAGCCCTCAGGCTCCACCAGCAGCTCCAGTGACGGTTCAGTCTGTCACAGGGTTCCTCCGTAAAAGGGCCTGGTATGACTTTGAGGGGGTGAACCCCACACACTTTTCTTTTTTTTTTTTAAATGGGGTCCCTCCTCACATTCCTACCAGACCTTGGGTACTGCCCTGTGGGAGGGCAGTACCCGAATCCCTGTACCCTTTTTATGGCCAATAAATAACATATAAGCTTTCAAATGGGGTCAATTGATTTTTAAAGTTCTAGCCCCATAGACTTGAGTGGAGTTTGAGTTCGAATTCAAACTTTTTTTATGTCCTAAAGTTCAAATTCGAACCGCACAGGGTGGTGTTTGGCCCATCACTACTTTCCAGGACGTACTGTATAGAGGGGTAAATCTCCTCATAGGGAGGACTTGACATAGGGTCTAACCCATCCCTTCTCTATCCAAAACTATAAAAATTAATTTCTTAACATATACTTAAAGGGACAATGTCAGTTATACCAAACCCATGTCTATTTTAAAACCAGAACTGTCCTGCTAAATCTAGATTTAGAAGGTTTGATTTTAAATATAGTTATGAAACATAAATTGCATATTTATTGACATATAGTTTCCATAAAGTTATCATATTTGATTTGGATAAAATAAGTAAGTAGTAGGTGCTGAGAAAAAGGTACATAGGAAAAGGAAATTTTTCCTATGCATTTGCAGCACAACCCTAATACGTTATTACAAGATATGGGGTGTATCCTGTAAGGAAAAGTGCGGCAACCTGAAGTAACCAACTGAAATTCACCTTCCACTGGCATGACTAAAATAAACTGAAGAATTGCTCATTTGTTATGAGTCACGGCACCGGTCCACAGAGCTTTGCATGGCCTTATATGCTGAATATATTGCACATGTCAAATAGTGGATACAGGATTGGGTGATATTTTTGATATATCTGTTATTGTTTAAATTTTTTTCATTATCTTTATTTGTTAATATTTGTGTTTTTGTTTATCTTTTACTACTCAGTACAATAGAACAATATTTAGAAGTGTGGAAAGAAAGTGCTGGACCCGTGTGGTTATTCTCTTGGTGTTTCTCATCCAAAAGTCATTATGTGACATGAATATGTGTGACCTGGCAGCTTCCACAATCCAAAGTGCAGAACACAGTAAATGTAGGCATTGAAGCACCACACCAATTAAAATAGTCCAGATATAACTCTTTTTTCCATTAAGGGACATTCACGTAGGGAACCCCTCCTCCCACTTCATCATGGATTATGTTGTGACAGGAGTACTTTGGCCTTGTCAGGAGCATCACAACACAATCCTCAATAAAAGGGTTGTGTTTTGGACGTGTTGGCTACTGTGTCTGAATGTCCAGTTTCATCTGGACTGTTTTAGTTAATGTGGTGCTTCATTTGCTATATTTACTACAATAGAACAATGCCGTTTACATTAATGTCACCTTTGTTCTAATTATGAGGTTTCTGCATTTTATGTGTTATTTTATTTTTCTAGGGATAACGCTAAACATTATATTCATTATTACTCTCTCCTCACATTACAACCCAGGGTGGGCTGTCAGTGAACACGTTATGGGTGTCGTTCAAAGCTCAGTTTTTTTTATTTTAGGCTGGAGGGACATTTTAAGTGTGTTTGTTAATCTAAATCAGGGGTAGGCAAACTCTGGCGCTACAGTTGTGGTGAAACTTTAAATCCCATCAAGAATCTGCCTGTGGGGGCCATGCCCGTGGCTTTCAGAGTCTTGCAATACCCAATGGGATTTGTAGTTGCACCACAGGTGGAGGGCTGGACTTTGCCTACCCCTGGTCTAAATTGTTCTAATTATTGTTTGTCAGACAGCAATTCAGTGTTCAGAAACATAGCTGATCATTTTGGATAGCCTCTGGCATATATCCACCTCCTCCAATGCAGTGCTAGTAAAGAGTGAAAGAAGTTAAAATATGTGGATAGTTGTGTTTTGGGTGGAAAGGCAAAGGATGAGCATAAACTACTAGAGCACTGCTAGTGGCACTGTGGTCCCCGGTACTGAAGGGTGTCTAACAGCAGTCAGCAGATCCTAGAAATTAGCCTCCTGATGCTGGTGGCTAGGAGGATATTTATCTCCACCGCAGAAGTCTTACAGTTCCTCAGTGTTGCCTGTGTGCCTGTTTTCTCCCATCTTGAACCTGCTATCTTGTCCCCCTCTCCTGCTTACCTTGTTGCAGGGAGGAGGCTGTGAGGCGGCACGTCGGTCCCGGTGATCGGTGGTCGATTGGTAAGGTCTGCTCCAGTCAATCCTGCACAATCCTTTCGGCCAGCGTTTACTGAAAGAGAGGTGGCCGAAAGGATCCGAGTGGCGGCGCAGACTCAGGTACACGGTCTGCATCTGTCAGAGATGCAGACCGTGTAGCTGCTCCCGCAAGTCAGGCATGCGGTCTGTGACCACTTACCTGACTTCTGAGCTGGCTGCGGGCCACAAAGTACCGGCTCGCGGGCCGCAATTGGCCCACGGGCCGGTACACTGCTGCCCTCTTGGAATCTGCCGCCCAAGACAAACGCCTTTTTAAACCAACAGCTAAAATAGCATTTCTGTCTACTGTATATACACAGTGAGTGAACAGATTTTATGCAACATTATTCTTTATCAAAGTAAACAAAAGAGAGAAGAATGTGAATAGCATTTCTGTCTATATGGACAGTGAGTGAAATAGATTTGATGCAACATTATTTTTTATTGAAGTAAACAAAAGAGAGAAGAATGTGAACAACTGTTTACAGATTAACGATAGAAGAGTAGGACTGCAGCCTCAGTGATCTCCTTGGTGGTGCTACTTCCAACGTGTGTTCCATAGCCATCCCAGTCAAAGGATGCAAAGTCTCCACACTGACGAGGTGATGCCTCTGGCATGTATCCACCTCCTCCAATGCAGTGCTAGTAAAGAGTGAAAGAAGTATGAAATATTACCAACTAATTAGCGCTTCCTTGCATAACATGCATTAAAAGAAAAGTCATCAGTCTCACAAAGATCCCCACAGTGTTTTAGGGGGTGGGATTTCTCATTTGGCGGTCCTGTCCACAAGCCCAGTGATTTGGCTTGGGTTTTATGGGCTGCTTCGCTCGCTGTTGTGGTCACCCCTGCCTCTGAAGTCCAGCGAAGTTCTACTCAATCTAAAACCAAGTGGGCTCTCTAAATATAAATTTGTCTTGATGACCCATGTTTTGACTGCTGTCAAACAAGTCATTGCAAAGCCCTAGAACTCCGCCTCCTTACGCTTCACTGCAGTGAAATCTCGAGTCCACACTACATTTACCTATGAGAAACCATTTACGAAATTATCAGGCTCAATGGCAAAATTTCATAAGGTTTGGGATCCATCGCGATGTCTGCCACCTGACTTTGACAATCGATTATTGGTTATTTAGCTCTCAATAGTGATTATGAGGCATGAGTGGCGGAATTGTCCTGAACCCCTGGGACACACCTTCTTCTTCTGTTTCCCCTCTCTTCTTTTTCTGTTTCTCGCCCTGTCTTTTCTCTATTCCTGTGTTCTCGCTCTCTTCTCTTTTTCCCCCTCCTTTATTTTTCTCTTTGTCGCATTGAGTTACATCTATTTTGTCACAACACAACCTAAAGTGTTTATCGGCTTATACTTTGGCTACCAGGTGATGCTGCAATTTATACACTTGTGCCGCTGGAATACATATTGGAATATACTCTTATTATGCTTTTACTAAGTTCCGCGTTTTAGCCAATGTTTGTTGTATTCTTTTTTATTATGTAATAATACAAATATTAAAAAGAAAAGTCCTCCAAGCACTCAGTGGAAGGGCTTTTGCTGAGTGAACTAATTAAATATTAGCTGTATTAAATAATAAAAACACAGTTTGATGCAAATAAATTATAAAAGTTGCTTTTTTAAACTAGAATCCTCTTATGTGTTACGGAACAAGCAGCTGTTGCAATATTTTGAGAATTGTATGCATTACTTGCTGTTGATCTGTTTATTATTAAAGTCTGCAAGATGATTCAGTACACATATAATTGAGTGTTTCTCCTGCATTGGAGCTTTCAGCATTTTTCCAATTGTATTACATGCCACTGGTATGTTTTAGAATCAGTGGTTTCGCTATTGGTTCCTAGACAAACTCATTTCAACAAGTACAAAGTGTTTACATATATAATATAGTGAATTACAAATCTCACAGGGATTATTCTTTCATTAAAGATAGGTTATAATTATCATCTATGCCTTTGCCCTTTTGCATCCATTGATTGGTTAATAGCCCTCCCAAGGCAAGATATGCAACATATAAAAAGATATATATGTATACATATGTTTTGCACACAATAAGGGGGTTATTCACTATTGAGTCGAAGGATAAAGCCCTAGCTTCTGCTGATCCGTTGGCTCTCTTCGGCCGCCGGAGCCCTTTAGTTCAGTCGAACCGAAGAGCTGCTGTACGGGCTATTCACAATAGCCCGTACAGCAGCCGAAGGCAGCCGAGTGGCTCAGCCGAGCCGAAGGCATATACTTCGGCTCAACTGAGCAGAAGTGAAAGCCAAACTGAGACTGAACCTTCGACTGACCATTCTCCCCACAAATGACAGCTGGGCAGAGACAGCTGTGATCTCACGGCTCGCTCCACCCAGTTGTAATGACAGATCAGCGTCCCCAAATGACCTGGGGGCGCTCATCTGTCATTAAACAATAATAACTGGGCGGAGCAGGCCGTGGCAGTTGTTATTCATTGGCCGGGACCTTCTAGAAGACTCTAGCAGGTTCCGGTCAGTAGGAAACAGTCACTGCTAGCTCCGCCCAATTGTTTTTTCTTTTATTTTAAATAGTTTTCTTTTATTAAAAATGTTCCTATTTTGGATGATTTTTAAAATAAGTTCTTAACCTTTTTTTAAATTTTATTTTCACTCTCTTCACTTATTTGCTATTCTGCTCGGTACCACGAAGGTACCAAGCAGAATAGACGAGCCGATTGCCGCTCGGCTGCATTCGGCTATTCATTCACTGCCGTTCGACCCCTATAAGAATTGGGGCGAATGGCAACGAGTGAGCTGCCGGAGCTTTGGCTCAGCTGAACATGCAGAGCATGTTCGGCTGACCGAAGGCAGCTGTGCAGAGCCAATGTACGGCTGAAGTCAGCCGTACTGAGCCGGAGTGCATAGCTGAACCTCGTTCGGTTCTGTTCACTTCGGCTCAATTACTCACTTGGCTGCCTTCGGCAGCTTTGTGAATAACCCTGTAGGTCTTATCAGTGTATGATATACAACAATAGCTTCTACACCTTAATGTAGCAAACAACTTGTTGTAAAACCTGCAAAACATTGTATCACTACTAAAGGAATATCATTGCTTACATGCTCCACAACAATTGCTCCTACCACTTTATGTAGCAACTATATGATTCTACAAAGCACATTGTATCAGTTCTAATGCAGTATAATGCTTACATGCTCTCCATTACAGCCCGTCACTTTCACACCAGCACAAAGAGCCAGGGGAGCTCTTTCCGTGTTAATAGCTCGGAACTGGACATAGCCGGCAGTGAACTCGCCTGTAGCGAGAGAAAGGTGCATTAACTTTGTGTTCATTATTTTGCAGAACTCATATAAATAATGCAGAAAGCTTTATTCATTAAACAATTGAAGCAGCAAAGTGCAGTAATGCTCATTTGTGTCAATAATAAGCTCTGATGAACCCCCAAACTAACTGGGGAGCAAGGAAGAGTCATGTTGCACAGAGTTCCATTTCATATTCCTCAATTCTCAGAAATTTGCAAGATAGCAACAAAACAATCAGATTTAAATCCTCTGTCTGTGGAGAGAGGTGGTCAATTTAAAAAGCCATAGATCAGACTGAAACACCCTTAAAAAAAAGAAAAAAAGAAAAAACACAAGACATACTAGCAGAGCCATCATAATTAACATTTCCATTTAAAGCACCTTGACAGGAAATAGGCCCAGTGTCATTAACCCCTATTAGTAAGATGTCCCTTAAGCCAGAACCGGTAGCTATTGTAAGCCAAAGTGTACTAATGGAATCATGTTGTAAATGCCATGCATGGTATGCAACTCTGCAATACACATATGTGAGTGTGTTTTTTCAACTACCCAAAGTTTCATACAATATGAAAGGTACTATGATGGAGTTTGATTCATAAAAATAATTATTCTAATATATAAGAAAATAATAATCAAGTAGGTACCACATACACCTATGTTCAAGGAGCAGAAGGCTTATACTATACATTAAATTTCCTAGGCAAGATATGCATGAGATTTATACCATGTTTGGTCTCTGTCCATATTTTATACTATGTTGTTAGTCCTGCCTGGCGTGGCAATGAGTGTCACAGACATTTCTTAAAGGTCAGAATTGTTACAGCAGATACTGTGATTGGTGCATGTTTCTGTTAAAACACGTGGTGGCAGCTACCATTAACTGTGGCAGCTACCAAACTTAACTGTGGAGTAAATACACCACTGTAATGATAACTTCAGTCTGCTGGCACCTACATTGTTGTCACACAACCTGGAAAATCTCTGTGAAGGGTGAGGCTGAGAGTGCAATATCCTGGTGGCAGGGTAGGATCTGAGACCTCCACAGTCACATTCAGTAAGACGTCACTTTACTGTTCTAGATTAGGACAGAATACATTGTGACTGGCTCTATGGTAGTGAGTAGGGATAGTCCGCCGGTTCAATTCGTGCACGAGTTTGAATCGAACATCGGCCGTTCGAGCGTTCGCCGAACTTCATGGGATGTTTGCGGCCTGTTCGACCGTGCAACGTCCCATACGGCAAAGAGCCCTCCGAAGCTCTAATTACACATTCTTACTCATTCACAAGGGAGGGGGGCGGCATCTGGGCGCCCCCTTAATTAAAGGGGGACCCCGTTGCAAATAAGCCCCCTTGCCCGCAGACCCCCACAACCACCGGGTCAGGGTTGTGGGGACGAGGCCCTTGTCCCCATCGGCATGGGGACACCCTCCCAGTGCCGAGGGCATGTGGCCTGGTGTGGGAGGGAGGGGGGGGCGCTCACTCGTGCCCCCCTTTCCGGCCCTGCCAGGCCTATGCTCGGATCAAGGGTCTGGTATGGAATTTTAGGGGGGACCCCACGTTTCCACCCCCCCATTTTGGGGGGGTGGGGTTCCTCCTTAAAATTCCTACCAGATCTTAAGCCTGGTATGACTTTAAGGGGGAACCCCATGTGGCGATAATGGGGGTCTGAGTCTGAATATTAAAAAATAGAATTCTTTTATCCCCAGTCAGAGCAAATACAGGCCTTCGTTTACTCATTTGCCAGGCCTTCCACATTCCACAGAACAGAGATCTGCTATCTGGCTGTGATCTTTTATTGCCCCCTAGCAGAAGTGAGCCTCTAAGCCTTTTATGGCTGTCCCTAATTAAAGGCATGGCACCAGGCCCTCATCTATTACCAGTGGACAAGTTAATGTAAACAAGCATGTCCGGTAGAGGTGACCCCACATTCACCCAAAAGTCATAAACCTGAGTTACCAAATCAAGCTACATTTCATAATTTGGAATTGGGCGGGGATAGTGTAAAATGAAGGGTTATCCTCCTCCCTGCTTTCCCTCCCCAGCCCTGCCCTAAGGGCCGGCTCTGGGACACCCTCCAAAAGGGGCGTATAAAACATCTGTCTAGGCGACTAGAGTTGGTTCTTATCGTTTTGAAAAATATCATCAAGGAACTAAGAAGTGTTAACATCGCAGAAGAGTACCCCTTTAATCTCTGGACATTATCTGCTGGAAGCCTGCTTGAAGAAGAGCCTGCAGACTTCTCCTTTGCTTATTGTACTCGGTCAGAACTCCTAATTCCAGGACTGTTGAGTATTCTCCTTTTATTTTATTTTATTTTGCTGTTGTGTATATATTTTGTCTCTTTTTATTAAATCTTTTTCTGTATATTTTCTGCACCGTTTCTTATATTAAAGGACAATCTTAAAAATTGTTAAGCTTATCTCTACGCTCTAAATACGAACTTAAAGTATCCTTGCCTCTGTGAAGAGCGCCACTATATAGTGAATCCTGCCATATTCATGTCTGAGAGGACAGCGATATCACAGGCATTGTTTAAGTGTTTAAATTGTTGCAGCATTTGCTGGGCACGGTTTGTGTTCCTTTACGAAAAACACATGGTGGCAGTAAACGTTTGTGGGTAAAGGGTTAACTGTGGAGTTAACCAACCCTGGTGAGGATCGCTCTCAGTCTGCTGGCCTGAGATTGTGTGATGCAAGCTGGGAAATCTCTGTGAAGGGTGAGGCTGAGAGTGGTATCACCACGTCCTTGTGACGCCAACGCTCAGGTTCAGACTTGTCTATAGTCAAATGGGATTGACGTACAGCGGGTTTGGGCCGGGCATAAGTCACACCCCCACACACTTTTTTGTTTTGTTTTTTTACATGGGGTCCCTCCTCAATATTCCTACCAGACCTAAAGGGTCTGGTATTGTTGGGAGGGGGAACTGCACACTTTAAGAGTAAAAAAATGGTAAAGGGGACCCCCCAGGCACGATATTTGAAGGAATTTTTCATTTTTATTCTTAACCTTTAAGTGATGTTAAAAATCACACCTTTTATGGCCAATAGCTTGCATATAAGACTTCTTAAAGGGGACAATCAAAGTTCGACCCCCATTGACTTGCATTAGGTTAGAGTTCGTTTCATAAACTGGTTAGTTTGAATTTAATGGGAATAGGAAGTGTTCATTTTTTTCTAAAACTTTGCTAAGCAACGAAAATCCCTTTGTAGTGGCAGCTCCACCACATAAACCATGGCACCTTCTTATATCCCACAAACTACATACCTTGTAAAGCTGGAAGAGGTTACCACCCTCCTGAGTAAAGAAACTGTTGTCTGTACGATATCTCAATAGAGATGAATCCCTCCACACAGACAACGGTGTGTTATTGGGAACATGCCACAGACCCAGATCTTTGGCAGTAATATCATAATATCCTGGATTCTAAAAACACAAATCATTTAAAAATAGATTTATTTTTATTTTTAGACTTTATAAAAAATCATTTAATAGAAGGCATTGTAGGAATTTCCCCTAATTTTTGTTTAGCGCTATCTTGTCTATTAGGGCCAGACTGAAGTCAATTTAAAAAGGGAAGCTTGTGTAATTGTAAAAATTTAATTGTAAAGTGTAAAATGTATGGTTGGGAGTCTCCAAGCGAATTGGCAGGCTTCCATTGACTTCATATAATAGGAAAACACTTTAGAATCTGCTGAAATCACAGTAACAATATACATAGACCACACAAAAGCAAACATTTTTGTGCTCTTTTTTACCTGGGACACAAAGGCATTCAGTATGAACAGGCAAGAAGCTGAAAGGTAAAACACCACCATACTTGCACCACCATACTTGCAAACACCACCATACTTGTAAATATTGATTTGTGTGTTATTTGTAAATATGTAACTCTACCAATAAATATATATTGCTGATTGAACTACTTCTTTTGTCTAAGAATCCCCATATCTGTTTTTGTGAATATTCTTAAAGTAAGTGTAATATATTTACATAGCCATTTTACCTGGGAAACAATTTACAAACATGCCTCTCACTTACCTTATGTGAGGTAAGCTAGATAAAACATAACAGTTCTGTTTTACATAAAATTAATTGTAATACCTTGTAATCATCACTGGTTGCACCACTTGGTAGCCCAAATGTGGCATAATTTGCCCAGTTCCCTTCTCCAGCTGGATTATTAGGGTTGTTTCCCTGCTGGCTGGACCAGCGATCTCCTGGTGTGCATTTCCCATTCATGTTGTTCTCATGTACACTTGCCACCAGCGTCCAACCTCCACCATTGGTTGACATATCACAGAAGGTCTGGTAGGTCTCTCCCTCTTCAGTGGTCAGCGTGTAAATACCATCTAGAGTAGCAGTATAGTGACAGGAATTCATGTACACTATGAAGCCAATAAAATGAGGATAGAATCAAAAAGACCTGCGCTATGGGTGAAAAATTACTAAGCTGATGTGCTAAAAAAGTGCCTAAAACCACACCCTAAAATTTGTATCACAACTTGCACTGTGCTATAAAGTTATAAACTTCTAATATCAACAATAAATGTGAACAATTATAAAATCCCTATAAAAATATGCGACATTTAAAAATTCAACTATATTTTCAGTGTCAATATATCTGTGCCAATATATTTATAAGCATCCTGTATATCCAGATCCAAATCTGTTATTTTCCTCAATCGCCGCTCAGCTGCTCAGATGAATAACAGATTGTTTAGGATTCTTGTTGGTGGAGTCAAATAACATGATATGTTATGACCATCTTATTTAAGAGGTAATTGAGATCTGGGAAGTGCAAATCTTTTTCCTGATTACAAAGGGTGTATTGGTTGGCACGGAGGCACAGAACACTTTATGAGTGGTACAAGCATTTTTAATCAGCACATTCTTTGAACAGATTTGATTTTAAACAGATAAATAGTTGGATAATAGTACTCTATCACTAGCAGGGCTATTCACAAAAGGGAGAAGTCAGGAGAAGTGAACAATCTAAGACAACATAGCTGAACTGGAAAGTGAGCTGAATTGGAGAACTTTTCCAAATCAGCTATTTTTGCCTAGATTGTTCACTTCTCCTTCCTTCTTCAAACTCTTCACACTTTTGTGAATAACCCTGTAAGAGTGGACTGATATAGCCATTTTGGGAATTTCCACAGCATTGATTTGGACATATACTGGATGCTTACAAATATACACTGAAAATATAGTTGAATCTTTACATTTTGCACATTTTTATAGAGATTTTATAATTGTTCACATTTATTGTCAATAGTAGAGGTTTATAACTTTATAGTGCAGTGCAATTTGTGATAGAATATGGGTTATGCATGCACCACAATCTCCTATCTTAATAATAAATAGCAGCCATTTTACAGACACCGAAATTAAATAGTTTCTCTGTCTTTGCCCTTACAATTGCTCATATCAGCTAACGTAAACCACTTCTGTTTTAAAAATGCTCTTCTCTCTACAGTCTCTCATGAATGCAGTTGCAAGACTCTACTATACTTCCAACTGTCCCTAATTTGTCTTCCATTTCTATCAGTTGTTTTCCCTACCACTATCACTGACAGGTTAGAGAAGAAAACTAGACATCTATTTTGTATGAGCAACGTGGGGATTTTCCAGATGTCCAAAAAAAAGAAATTTATTTTTACAGTGAAGGGTTTATTGCAAACCCATAAACATACTGTATACTATACTTATGTAGGAAAAATGTGGTCTTGTTTAACTGGTCTTATCCTTAAAAATGTATATAATATTTGCATTATAAATATAACAGCCAGTCGCTATGCTAGATCATCGATGACCTATTGTACATAGTGTTTGAAAATATATTGACCATGATCATATATGTGTATTATGATATATAAACGTGTATCTCACCTTTAGCGTGGGTGTGTAAATTCTTGATGACCTTACAGCTCCTGTATCCAGAGTCGGGTCCTCCAGTAGGGTACCCAAAATCTGAAATGATAACATTTGCAGTGTCATCGTCCCAGCATGCCAACAGGTTAAGGATGGTCTGTTTCTTCTCAGAAAGGCCAGCATATTTTAAAATAAGGACCTATATACATTCAGAGAAACAAACATATATTTTCTTCCTGCATTTCTTGACAGCCAGTTAGTGTTCCTTGATTATAACATGTGTTTAAAGAGAACTATGGGGTAAGTTTTTTTCCCCATAGTTCTCTTAAGGGTCACGGGAGGACATATACTAGCGTCCTCCTGTGACCCAAAGCTCAGTATACAGCGAGCTGACGCTGAGGCCGCGGCTGGGACGGATCCCTGCATGAATGACAGCTGACTCTGCCTATCTAGAGGCAGAGCCAGCTGTACCCACCCCCATCTGTTCCTTCAGTCAGCGCCTGAGGATCGGAGCGGGGAGGGGGGAATCCCTGCAGGGAGCCGTGACTGACAGTTACGGCTCTCTGCAGGGAGATGATCGAGAAGTGAGCGAATGATGGTATGCGTTCGCTCACTTCCCGATCTATTGAGCCGACGCGTGACAGTTTCATTGTCACAGGTCGGCTTGAACTATGAGGATGAGTTATTTTCCCTCACCTCATAGTTCTCCTTTAAGTCTGAATTAATCTATCCTCATATCATATCTATTCCAGCTGGCTCTTGACATGATGATAAACCCATCTTGCTTTGTTAGTGCTATGCATAGTAACATGTGCCATATAGTGTCTTGCTGAGTGTAGAGAGGCATGTGAGTTTCACAGGCTTACATTACACTTACAGTACATTGGTGACTGGTGACAGGATAATCCCATCATTCTGTACAATGAGTGCTGGTCCGTGAAGGGACAAGTGCTCATTGAGTTACTGCTGTTGATGGGTCCCCCAGGGTCCGAGGCAGTCCCTCAACAGCATATAAGTTGGTCACAGTTCTCTGATCACAGCGAGAGCTGATCGATGTGATCGCAGAGCTCTGAGTCACATAGCCGGCAGCAGTTCAGCACTGTTTTGTAAACAGTAAGTCGGCTGTGTTGACAAACTGATAAAAGTATCTCTAGGCAGAATACTATATTCCACTTAGAGATACTAAGTATCAAAGCCCCTGAAAAAACACACAGGGACCATGGGGAACATGGGGAACAAAGGTAATCACCCTCCAGAAGGATGGACAGTGACAGTACCAATTCAGAGATAATTTGAGGAGCTACAATGGAGTGATACACAAAAAAAGCTACATTTGTGTTAATTGGTAGGGTACTTGCATGCATCTTTAGGTTGTAACTCCTGAATTTAGTGTCACTTTAAGAATTTATGACCCCTGCTAACAGTGATACTCCCAGCACAAGCACATGCTGACATTTTGGTAACAGAATACAAATATCTGAGTACATCTGCTGTAGATAATGGCTCTTTCTACACAAATAACATACTCACCCCATTTGTCAGCAAAAGCTCCAGCAAGTGCCAAAGAGAGGACTAGAAGACAGTGCACCAACATCTTCACCTGAGCAAAATAGAAACATGTAATAAATGTATGTATTCCCACTGTTGTAACATAATCACATTTCACATGCCAAATGAGATCAGCTTAAAAATTGATACAGATGTAAATATAAAACAGAATCATGTTGAAATTACAATAAAAGTATTCAAACGTTAATGATCAGGAGTTCTGCTAAAAATCATTATAGGGAGACATAGAGACAAATAGACTGCGCACTTTGCAAGGGAATTTGCACTCTGCGGGGAAGTTTCACCTTAGTTTAGTGAAGGAGGTAAAGCTCTGCTGACTTCCATCACCCAATCATGTGCAAGCAAGATACTGTTTTTGCTATTCTCTTTGCACGTAATTGGGTATTCTTCTCAAAGTAAAATTTCACCACATTCACCAAGCTAAGGGAAACTTCCCCTGCAAAGTGCAAATTTCCTTGCAAAGTGAAGAGCTTATTCGCCCCCATTATCTTCTTACCAGCTGCACTTCAGAGACTCTTCCACCACCGGACTGTTATACATTTGAATCTGTTCAGTCTGATGTCACCTTTTATAGTTTTTGTAACAGCCTTATGCAACAACATATACTTCCACAGAATAAAATAACCTGTTCTGATTATTTAAACATCTGTTTTCTGAAGTAGTGATAAAGACTTATCTAAAGCACACAATTTGACATCTTAAACAAGATTGAATATCTAAGGCTTCTTTTGAATTCTGTTGCCCCAACTCTAATAAAACTGTTCCTTTTCAATTGCATATAGAAGTCTGAGAATGAGGAAGAATGAGATCCCCTATGATGCGTGTCATCAATCATTATAGACAGCAATGAAAACATATTTTTTGAGTAGAATGGGGAAGAGTTAGAACTCCTTTCAGGTTTGTATTAATGTCTGTGTCTTCACTCAGACAATATACCCCCCCTTTTGGTCTAAATGATGTCAGAGACAGAACTAGATGTAATAGGCGGGAAGGTTCCCGGCAGTGTTGTAGGCATCAGATAAACCCCAAATCCGTCCCTATTCTATCCAAAACTAGAATAAAGATTTAGCCTAGAGTTGAACTCCAGGCAGATATATAACATAAAAAATAAATGCAGGCCTGTACTCTTTAATATGCCATTAAACATATTTTTAAGTGCAAGCAATGTAAGTCCCTCAATGTGACTAGGTCTCTTGGAATCCCCTATGCAGCAGTACTTAGACTGGGACAGGGAGAAGAGCACAAGGACTGGGGAAGGGAAAAGACTTGTAAGTGTTACTTATCTGCAGACGAGAAAAGATAGCTGTACTGCCCTACTAGACAGGGCTGTGCTGTGTGGCAGAGCAGTGTAAATCATAGGACTAGATGGGCAGAAATACAAATCCTTTGGCAGGTAAAATAGCTGGCTGCTGCTAATTACTTTAAAAATCCTCCTATCAGTGAAGCTGGGTCCTACTCACAGCATTATACTTCTGGCCTTGCGGGGGTTAAGAGCAGCAGCTCTAAATGTGAAGTATTTCCATCGTTCACCTTCTGTTTCCTACCGCCTGGCCTTGTCACTAGTGATGAGCCGAACACCCCCTTGTTCGGCTCATCACTTTAGAACAAGGGAAACGTCCAAAATCGATCTCAAACTCAATGCAAGTCTATGGGGCTATAACTTTACAAATCCATAGCCTTATAGCCTTAAAGCCTTATATGCAATTTATTGGCCATACAAAGGGTATGGTGATTGGGCACTGATATGACTCAATGATTTTTTTTTTTAAACACACAATGTACAGGGATTAGGAGTATGTAACACAGAGGGTACAGGGGTCTGGAGTGTGTAACACACAAAGAACAGGGTGTCAGGAGTATGTAATGCTCAGAGTGCAGGGGTCAAGAGTATGTAATGCACAGAGTATAAGGGACAGGGAAGTGACACATAGAGCAAAAGTGTCAAGAGTGCATAACACACAGAGCGTAGGGGTCAGGAGTGCATGACGCAGAGAACAAAAAGGTTGAAAGTTCATAATAGACATGGTGCTGACCTCATTCAGCCTGTGCCATGTGAAGGGATTCTCCTGCTGCATGGAAGTTAGGGTTTCTATTTATCATATGAAACCATGATTGTCCTTTAACTTTGTTACTACTGCTAACTTTTTACAAATTCATTTATTTTACATTAGATAACAATTTAGAAGGAAGAATGATAAAAGAAAACTGTAGCCAGATGTATATAACAAATAGTTACCAGCTTCTTTTAACAAATGCAATTATGTGTAAAAAAACCTGCTTCTATTTGCCAGTCCATTACCTTTCATATTGTCATTGTTTCTTACCTGACCACAAAGTTTCCAGATAACAAGATATAGCAATTCTCTTTTACTCTAGGCTTTATTTAGTTAGCAGGAAATGTTCCATGACTGAGTTTACATAGTCAGCTTTATCTGCAGGATCAACCAGTTTCTTTGGATGTGACCAAACATTTCTGTGTACATTAGTGACAATCATGGACTTTACTTTATTCCTGAAGATGAATTACGTTGTCACATAGCAATGCAGCCTTGCCAGGCATTAATCATTTCTTCAACTCTTCTCCTATGATGGAAAATTACTAGTATGGTTTAGATTTGTTGTTAACATCCCTGTACCTTTAAAAGACAGCTCTGGCAAGTAAAATAAACAAGTTACAAATTATACTTGAAAATGAAGGACATAGAAATTATGTGGAAATGGTGTTAAAAATGACATCTCCTTAATAGAGTAACTTTCAGTAATACAAATTTAGTTGGGAAGGCCACTATAAGCAGGACAAACCTGGGGCCACTCTTGTCAGATTTGTGGTCTAGAGCCTAGAGAGATCATTCTGATAAGATGAATGGTAAAGTTCTTATATAATGATTAGCACATCCCAAACATAATGACTGGTTAAACTGTCACTTTATTGGCAATGCTCAGAGACAACAAGTTTTAACCCTGCTGGGTCTTGGTCACAATCCAAAACCTGAATTGCGGATAAGAACAAGCAAGATTCTATCCCACTTCAACCTAACCACTGAACCATCACGTTCTAAAACAATTCATCCCCACACAGTTACCTCCTTATGTATCACTTCCCCCTCCCTTTTAGATTGTAAGCCGTCACCATCTTGTCTTGAATTGTATTGTGATTGTAACGTCTTCCTTATATTGTAAAGCGCTGCGCAGACTGTTGGCACTATATAAATCCCGTATAATAATAATAAGGTCTAAACGTTTTGTCTGTGACAATTTCTTTGTGTTTTTTCAATGGAGTCAGTAAAGGTCAGTGAAAAACAATTATTTCAATTGATATGTGTTGATCATTCTATAAGCACACATATTCTGCACTCTTGGACATATTACATAGTTACATAGTATTTGAGGTTGAATAAAGACACAGGTCCATCGAGTTCAAACTTTGTGTGTTTGTGCCTGCGTGTGTGTGTATATGAATCCCTGTGTGGTCTAGTTTTTAAGAGTACCTGTACCCCTGTATAGTATGGTCTCTGAGGAAGGTATCTAAATGATTTTTGAATGATTCAATACTCTCTGCTGATACCACTGCTTGTGAAAGAGAGTTACAAAATGTAACCACTCTAACTGAAAAGAAACCCCTACGCCCTTTGTGTTTAAATCTTTTTTCCACCAATTTTAGGTGGTGGCCTCTAGTCTTCTTAATAGAGTTTACAGTAAAAGGTTTATTGATGATGTTGCCATCACCACCAAACATTTTGTACATCAAAATCATATTCCCCTTAATCTCCTCACTTCCAGCATGAACAAATTTAAATTTAGCAACCTTGTCCCATAGCTTTGGTCCTCCAGTCCCTTAATGTAGTTTCGTTGCCCTTCTCTGGACTCTCTCTGGCTCAAGGACATCTTTTCTGTGGATTGGTGACCAAAATTGAAGCACATACTCCAGATGAGACCAAACCAGTGATCTATAAAGTGGCAAAAGTATTGCTTAGTCTCTACAGTACATCCCCTTTTTAACGCATAACAGTACTTTGCTAGCTTTGTTTTCTGCAGCCTGGCATTGCATGCTATTTTTCAGTCTGTAGTCGTCTATGACCCCCAAATCTTTTTCCTTTTCTGACTTCCCTAGTGGAGTTCCCATTAATTTGTATTCCGCTTGCCTACTTTTAACCCCATTACTTTACATTTTTCAACATTAAACCTCATCTGCCATGTAGTTGCCCACTCCCCTATTTTATCCAGGTCCTCCTGTAATGTTATAATATTGGATCAGATATAACAAACTGGTGAGCTGACCACTTTTCTTATATCAATATACAAGTTGCATGATACTTGGCTTGGGTGAAGGTGATGCTGCGATCAGGATTAGTAAAAAAATCATGTTAAAAAAAAACCTCTTAAGCAGAAGGCTGACAATACCAGTATTGAGGAGTGAATGTGTCAAATTGCACTATAAGAATATTCGGTTTTTAATAGAGATTTCAATTTCATTAAGCAAAATTCCTTAACTGGTTATCTGATGTGGTATGGTAGAGATTTCCCCACTCTTGGACCTACCAAACATAGGCGCCCGCATGGGGTGTGCCGGGTGTGTCTGTCCCTCTTTCCGAGCACAACACCCGAACCAGGGGCAGACTGGACCTGCGATGCCCTGCCGGCGGCATACCGAGGCTTTGGGGCTGTCAGTGTTGTGGGCAGTGGTGCATTCCTCCTCACAGCCACTACTTCTTTGTCCTCCCGCCTCCCATACAGTGCAGGCTCTGCCGGAGGCGGGGCATCTTTTTAGTGTCCTGCCTGAACAGGCTGCGGGGAACAGACAGAGTGTGGAGAGAAGTACCGGGGGCATAGCATGGTGGGAGCAGCACGGGGGCGATTGGGCTTGGAGCAGTCTAATTTGCTGTTAAGGTCACAATCATAAGGAAACTGTTCTGGGCTATAATTACCTTAAGGTATACATTTGAAAAAATTGTGGAATGTGGTTCAAGTGGAAAAAACACATTTGGTATAGGATCCTACAATTTGAATGTGATAAAGGAGTTAAATGGGTTCTTAATTTTGACAGAGCTAACTTAGCAATTTCAGCTTTTGATTTCAGATAGTTGTATGCAATGCTGAAACTAGGGGGGTAGGTGTCCCGGGCACCGCATCAGCAGGGGCGCTGCTGGCAGGGCCAGTGATGGATCCAGAAGGGGAAACTACTAGCATTATAACTGCCGGACGGGCAGCACCGCTCCCTCCCCCACCGCTATGCAGGCAGTGCTCTGGTGAGACTGCATATAGCATTGGTGAGACCACACAGCCCTGGTGAGTCCGCATGTAGTCCTGGTGAGACCTCACGTAGCCATGGTGGGACTGAACATAGCCATGGTGAGACTGCATAGCCCTGGTGAGGGCACACGTAGCCCTGGTGAGGGCGAACGTAGTGCTGGTGAAACTGCACACAGCACTGAAGAGACTGCACATAGCCCTGGTGAGAGTCACACAGCCCTTTTTAGGCCGCACATAGCCCTGGTGAGACCTTACATAGCCCTGGTGAGATCGCACATAGCCCTAGTGAGGGCGCACGTAGCCCTGGTGAGACACCGCACAACCCTGGTGAGAGCCCGCACAGCCCTAGTAAGAGCACACAGCCTTGGTGAGACCCCACACAGCCTTGGTGAGACCGCACATAGCCTTGGTGAGACTGCACAGCCCTGGTGAGGCCGCACAGCCCTGGTGAAACCGCACATAGCCTTGGTGAGACACTGCACAACCCTTGTGAGACCCAGCAGAGCGCTGGTGAGACTGTACAGCGCAGGTGAGACGGCACACAAACCTGGTGAGACCCGCACAGCCATGGTGAAACCCTGCACAGCCTTGGTGAGACCATACACAGTCCTGGTGAGACTGCACAGCACTGGCGAGACCTTGCACTGTCCTGGTGAGACTGCACAGCCCTGGTGAGACCTCACAATGTAAGCACACACCATGCATTACATTTTTTCACACATGCAGATTTTTGTACTTTGGAGGTTGGTGAATCAGGCTAATTAGCTGACTTTTAGGAATACCGAACATTAACATCTCCCCCATCATCCCCTCTTCCTTTTCTTTTCTTGTACTTTGAAATTTGTCTTCACAGACACACATTATATTATTCACATTCAGTTTGTCTGGTCAGGTATCTACTGTACTTCACAAACATGTTTGATTTAGTGTCTTAAGTCCCAATAGTAAAAATAATGATTTTACACTGCACTGCACCAATGTAATTACTGGAGATCATAAACTACTGGAAGCAGACAGCCCTTGCACAGGGTTTATATCTTGGTTTTGTGATTATAATATATTTCAATACCCTATAACAATTGTGAAATATTTAAAACACATGATAAGTCCTCATAATTTATTGTGATTTTTATTTTTTTGTAGAATCCATGTCACTCTGATATTATTGCCAAAGATTTGGGTCTGTGGTATGTTCCCAAAAACAAACCCTTGTCTCAGTGGAGAAATTCACCTCTCACATCATTCATTCAACAGTCATCTCTCACTATAGATTTTAAGAATAATTCTGATGGATATTTTGCCCATGTTGACCTGCCTGTCTGTCATTCTGATCTGCTAACTTGTGAAGTGAAGATGAACTGTAAAGTCTTTTTAACCATCACCTATGGACAATGTTTTGGTTTTTGCTATTTCACGAGAGCATACAATTTTGTGACTTGACATATTTGGTATCTATTTACTTAAAGCAACCTTTTTTTCTATTTTGCCAAAACTTGCATATTACATTGTGTTTGTGGGCACTATATTTAATTTAACAGGGTTATTCACAAAAGGGTGAAGAGCTTGGAGAAGGCAGGAGAAGTGAACATCTAGACTAGGGATGCACCGATACCGATACAAGCATCGGTATCGGCTGGATTCCAGCCAGGGAATCATAGCTGAGTGAATACAGCATGAATAAATATAAAATAATTGTTTTTTCCATTGCTTAATCAATATTATATAAAATAAAGATTCATTTATCTTTGACCATGCTGTATTAATATAACATGGGCCGGCTGTTAGTTGTGTGAATGAGGTCTTAAGCTAAATTAAGGTTTTTTCACTTTTCTACACAATTCCATCTGCTTCCATCCTATCCATGCGCCATCTTGTGGCCTTTTTTCAAATGGCACGTTGAGATTTTACTAACTTTCGTTGAGTACAACTTTGTGACAATTTAAGCAAAGTAAACTTATTTTTTGACAGTCATGTTGTCTTTTGAGTTACAGTTCTTCATAATATTAAGAAACTGACCTAAAATCATTATTTTGTATTGCTTTGGAAAAAATGTGATCTGCCCCTTAAAGAAAAAGTATCGGTAATTGGTATCGGCGAGTACTTAAAAAAAAGTATCGGTACTCGTACTCAGACCCAAAAAAGTGGTATCGGTGCATCCCTAATCTAGACCACAATAGCTGATTTGGAAAGATTCTCCAATTCAGCTCATTTTCCAGTTCAGCTGCATTGTCCTAGATTGTTCACTTCCCCTGCCTTCCCCAAACTCTTCACCCTTTTGTGAATAACCCTGTAAATGTGTAATTTTTTAGGGCTTGCATACAGAGGCTATCGTTTGTATTTACCTGTATTATTTGCTGTTTGCATATTGTCACAGTTGCATGTGTTATCTGCACATTGTCACGATTTGCGAGTTTGTTGTACATATAGTGTCATGATTTGCCAGTTTATTTTCTGTATATTGTCATGATTGTCCTTTTGTTTTCTGCATATTTTCAGGATTTGCCAGTTTGTTGTCTCTTTCTTTTGGCAAAAATTGGGTATCATACTGTGTTTGTGGGCACTAGAATTAATTTAAGATATAGACTTGATAATTTATCGTGTGAGATAAAAAAAATTGTAACTGCTACCACTTTATTCTCAAGCGTTTCTGCTTCCAATAAATATAAATTGTTGAGGAGTTTAAGTAATCTTCAGGCCCAAAATGTGCATTTTACATTTGTGCAAAAAAAAAAAAAATTGTCTCAACTCAAAATCTACCTTTTGTGTGTTAGTCTGTCATAAGAGAAGAATGTAGGCTACTATTTTTGGCCTCTCCTTCTGGAAATTCTAGTACCTCGGGCTGTCATGCTGGCCCCTCTGGATTCAATACATACCTAGAACCAGTATACAGAAAAGGGCTTCTGACTTTAATGATCTGCATACTTGCTCTAGGTTAGTGACTCAAAGGGGGTGATTTACTAACCTAAACACACGCACGCACTAGGTGCGTGTGATTTTTACACAGCGAAACGTATTTATCAACCAAAAAGTCTCTAAAAGCATATTTCCACTAATGCCATATATGGAAAAATCATGCACATGATGCATATATAATGCTGCTTCACAGTTTAGACAAAAATGGTTAGCTCATGCATTTACATTCCTGCATTCATCAACCCAAGCAACACAATGTAGAGCTAATTTACACAACATCACCTTGCAATTCATGCAGGGCTTTGCACAACACACCTGCTGGGTGTGTACACACTACAAAGGTGTCTAGATTCCACCAATAGATCATGCTGGGAGGGAACACATTACAGAGGTGTATACTTGTTTGTGGCGTGTTTATAAGGTTAGTAAATCAACCCCAAAGTATTGAAGCAGGTGGGTCAAGGTAATAACTGGGTAGGTAAGCAATGTCAGCAACTATATTTCTCCCAGGACATTGTTAGATTTTACTTTAGATTCAGTTGTATTATTTGTGCTATTACTAATCAATGTCACCACCTTGTGGTAGAAATTTGTTACATCTTAACTAATGCATGATTTTGTTTTCATTTTGTCCTATGTACCTATAAAAAACATAAGAGCTTCATGAAATAATAAAGTCTGATAGTTATTTTTTTTTATTTTTTTTAATGTAAATGTTAAATTTTTTTTATGTGAATTTTTTTAATGTAAGGTTCTAATCCTTTAAAGGGAAATATTTATAAAGGAAAAACCGACACTTTTTTTTGCTTATTATGAAACAGTGAAAGTTAATACATACAAGTTTAGTAGATTCCCCAATGCACATCCACCATTCTCACTTTTTAAGAAATGTCATTTTAAAGTTTATCTAATTTTAAAGGCATACCAACATACCAGACCTTAATGGTACCGCACGGACACTTTTAAAACCTAAATACATTTCATCCTGTATAGTAATAATGTATACTATTAAAACATTTGTTTAAAACTGCAATTTATATTTCTATGGCTTATATCTACATCCTATATATAGGCCTCTGAGGGCAACCCTCATCCTAACACTGGGTAAACTGTTTTGCCTGATAAAGGAACGGGATGCATTCAGAAACGTTGCTACACTTGGTGATGTAACTTTACTGTAAAGTTACATCACCAAGTGTAGCAACGTTTCTGAAAGTCTTTACACATGGAATAAAAAGAACTTTGCTTGGAGAACCTTTGGAGGGCTGGTGACTTACTGTTTTGTTGAACTCAGCTGTGAGCCCCATTAAAGTCTACAGGAGGGCAAATCAGTATTCTAAATTCTGGCCATTTTTAAAGATAACAGGCAAGCTATTGTCAAACAAGGTTATGGGAAGATGAGCATGACCATGAGGGACATTTAACAAATAAAAAAAAAGTTTTAATTATCATACAGCAAGGAAAGGGTCCTTTTTTGTGACTTCAAGGGCAACATGGAAAATACACCAATCATTTAAATTACATGCTTGATAGATGCTTGTATCTATCAAGGCCTACCAAGGTTGTGGTGCAATTTCCACAGACAGTACCAGTGACACTTGATTAAATCAGCAACCCAATCTTATTCATTAGAACTTTTAAAAAAAACCTTTAGGTTGTTTTGGCTACAACACCTGATTATTTTATTTTATACGCTGCAATAGGCCTGAATTGAAATACCTGCCACAACAGATCTAAAACCTATAGAAAGTTTACACTTAAAAATAAAAAAAAGCTGAACCCCTGATCTTTGTTTTTTGTAGAACCATACTGCAGTTTTCTAAAAGTTTAATAAAACATCAAAACAAAGTGCACAAAAACACTTCAAAACCACAGCCCCACATTCCCCAAACCCCCTCATATCCTTGTATCCCTGAATATTTCCAAAATATTCAAAATATAGGTATGTTTGTGGTAGAAATTGGACACATCAGGTCAGTATGTGACTTGAATAGACAGCAAATAGAGAGACAAGACAGATTTTTATTGCAAAATGTATTATCTGAGTGTATCATCTGAAAGACAATAGCTGCAAATATTTTATAGTGGTTAAAAAGTATGTAAGCAGCTTGGTTAGGTTGCAAATAAAGAGGGAGAGACAGAGCAGATTTTATCTTGAAATAGAAATTAGAGTGTATCATCTGACAGACAAGAGTCACAAATATTGTACAGTGACTGGACAGCATGTAAGCAGCTTTATTAAGCAATTTAAATGAGAGAGACGTGTAAGTTTTAAATACAATGAAAAGATGAAAAGTATTATTTGATATTATCTGAGACAAAAGGCAATAGACATGTAACCCCACAAAACATTAGTTTAGTTTCAGATCACTTTGGATTTTTATTTCTTTCATTTTTTGGTATTTCAGATCAGAAATTTGATTCAGTTTGTTATTTGGATTTCGGATCTGTGCAAATTTTTGTTTCGGATCTGTGCCTGTAATGCACCCACAACAGCTAAAAAAAAATCTGATTGGCCAGAAAAGAGTCACATGTCTGATTTTGTTTAGTTTTTAACGGAATTCGGATGGATCTGAATTTTCTTTAAAGGAACATTCGGATTCATTTGCATTCGGACTTGATCAAATTTGGAAATTCGGATGCATCTGAATGTCTGAATTTAACTAATTTCATACGAATATCCATTCGGAATTAAACAAAATTTACATGTCTAATAGCCATTTGAATACCCCTGACTCCTGCCAGGTCAGGAAAACCAAATGGAACAGAGTTTAATTTTGGCGGACCTGATCGTGATGGAATGGGGGTAATCTGATGTACACAGACTCATTCTTTATAAATGACCCTAGTTTTGCTATTGCCCATAATATTCGCAGACCATTCAATCAGAAGAGAACATAGCCAAAGAACATTCAATTTTGCCCCATTCTCACAACAGCTAGTTAATTCGCATAGAACAAATGTACATGCTGTTCAGATAAATAGCTATATAATTGTTTTGTTTTAAATAGGTCCCAAAGGGAGAGCAGAGAGAGCAGATCCCATTTTTTTCTTTCAGACACTGAATATCTTTTTTTAAATTGGATTAATTTTTACATGTGATTTTTTTCGTAGGCTTACACAGAACCTGTTACATTTCCCTGAACAGGCAAGTTGACAAGAGTATATTTTAGGCAAACTCACTGCTAAAAATGAATTGTTGAATAATCAAAATGAGACTAACAGATTAATGTAGGCCGCTAGTTTGCAGTCATTCAAATTATTAGGAATGTCAAAATGTTGAATTACTCCCGTGACATTGGATATTTGTGACATCCAACAGTCTTAATATTTAAAATTACAAGGAAGGAAGTGAGGGCTGTTTTTCAGACACAAAGAAAGAATTGTCAAGCAGGATTTGGAATTGTGATCAGTAGAAAAGACTGATGGCAAACAAGACAAGGCAGAACATGAGCATTACACATTTTTCTTTTACACTGCTTTTAAAAAGGTTACTTATATTATTAGTTCTCACATGCATGATAACTATTTTCAAGTAATGGTGAAAGACTGCTCACAGACACACATTTTTCATATACAGTATTTAGTTACTAAATAGTAATTACTCACATTTTCCTATGATTCAAATTACATTTATCTTACTACTGTATGTGTCAACTGATAACAATTTGTCTGATTATATATATTTAAAACTGAACTCCAGACAGAAAAGGCACAACTTAATGCAGTTCTGTAATTAATAATACATCATTAAATGTGCTTTTATTAGGGATGCACCGATACCATTTTTCCAAGGCCCATTATGAGTAATTTTCCTCAAGTACTCACCGATACCAATTGCCAACACCTTTTTTTTTGTGTCATTTGACAGCTTTTCTAAAACAATGCAAACTAATGATTTTAGGACAGTGGTGGAGTTCCTGGGCCTGGTTGCAGCTGCAACCGCTTCTACTCTGGTAGTTCTGCCACTGACTCCAAGCTGTAGAGTGACTACAAATATCTCAGGTGTGCTGTGCGGGGTCTCAGGTGGGTTGTGTAGGGTCTTACCAGGGGTCTGGGGGGTCTTGTTCACTGTAGGCAGGGCTGCAAGGTTCCCCAGTAAGGAGGAAGAGATGTGCGGATGGTGCTGTAAACAGGTGCCTCGGTTCACAGGAAGGCCGCATCAGTTAAAAAATTTAAAGCACCGATATCAGCGTTTAGTTTTGGGGCATTTTCACTAGTACGAGTATTTGTGAACATGCCCAGTATCGGTATCATTGCATTCCTAGTTTTGATTAATGCAAGCAATATTCCTGAATTTGTCATGGTATCAACCTCTTGCAGTCCCTATACAGCAGAGCTCAGATTAGGAGAGGGAGAAGCAGCACCCAAATCCAATCACTTGTGCTGCAGTGCAAGAAGAAAACTGGTAGAAGCTGTATTGGTCATGATGACTCACTTTACCTTAGACTGCTGGAGTTGAGGGGGAGAGAGGCTGCGGGGACCAGCTTAGCAGCCGGAAGTGATCAAGGTCCAGGTGAGTATATCTCTGTTATTTTAACTCCCTAGACAAAAGCACTTAACGCTTGCAGTGCAGGGGTATCCCCACTGAAAGGGTTAAGATTGTATTTCTTTTGATTTCATTTTAACTAAGCAAATTACCACCAGTTTTGTCATTTTCATGAGAGTAGGGAAGGCTCAGGTCTTTGTTATTTCTTGTGTCCTCTTTGGGGAGATTTCCCCTTACTTTCTGTCCAGATGACAGTAATAATATGGTGCTGAGCTGAAGATAAGGGGACGTTGTTTTGTATGGGTACTGCTGAGTAAGGATGGGCCGAGTGCTCGATTCGAACATGAGTTTGAATAGAAAATCGGCAGTTCGAGCACTCGCAGGGCGCCGAACTTTATGGGATGTTCGCGGTCTGTTCGACCGCGTACATTCCATAATACAAAATGCCCACTGAAACTCTGATTTGTTAAAGTCTTGCACCTGACCACAGGTCTGGTGTAAGACTTTGCCCAATCAGGGCTCAAGGGAGGAGGGGCATGAAGGAGAAAGTTCTCTATCAGGTCCCCCCATGCTGATTGACAGCAGGCGGGTGCAATAGCCAGCTTGCTATTGGCTATTGCATTTTACAATATCCAATAGCAGGCTGGGTATGGCTCGCAGCCTGCAGACGAAGTGGAGGCAGGGGGGCCGGGATAAGGAGCCACGGCCGGACCGAAGAAGAGAAGCCGACGGACTGCCGGGACAGCCAGCGGACGGACCAGGGGACCGGAGGCCGGGACAGCGAGCTACCGGACCAGGGGACCGGAGGCCGTGACAGCAGCGGAGGTAAGGGGGGCAGTACACAGTATTTATTACATGTACCGGCAACTGTATGGGGGGTCGAACATTCGACCCCTATACACTTGCATTGAGTTCGAGTTCGTATTTGAACATTTCGGCCATTCGAATGATCGAATACGAACCGAACAGGGGGGTGTTCGGCTCATCTCTACTGCTGAGTCATTGATGGGGGGCAGATATTTCCAGATACAGTGTGGCACACTGAACCAGGCATGAGAACAGAGACATTTATATGAATGATGTGGCTGAATGGAAAAATGGAGAAGAAAAAAAATTTAGTTTTTTTAATACACAAGCACATTTCTCTTGCTGCGTAAGTTAAATCAAGGAACAGACTTCTACTAGTACTATGTAGTATTCTAAATATTCAAATTTTAACGTGTCTGTTATTTAAAGATTTACTGAGAGCTGAACGTTTTATGACTTATTTACCAAGAAGTGGTTTTTGGCTGTACTGAGCAGGAAATCCTTCTTTTTCCAAACACCTAATCGGTTTCAAGGACAATTCATTTTTAGGTCGATTGGATGTTTGAAATAAGTAGAGCTTTTGCAGTGACTGCATAAAAACTACTTTTTGAGCTCTTTATTTTTATTTTTTTCAGGGATTAATGAAAAAGAAATGCAAGAGTACAAAAACACAATAGTCTCCCATGTATGCTGATATTATAGCCTCAATCCATGCTGAAAAGAGCATAACACCATATAGAATTGTGTATTGAAAAGACTGATTAATCCTTTACAAAGCCAAACTAGAAAACTGCTACTTCATTATAAAGACAAGCAACAAATCCTGACATAATATAAGCCTTGCATGTGTCCCCGGCAAGTATAATCGAGGACTATAAAATAATGGGATAGAAAACAGCCACCAAAGAACAAGCATAGAATTGCTGTACAATATTATCATTCCTGCTGAGTTGGGCATCTTTGAATCCCATTAAAGGCTACGTTATAAGACAGCACACTTCTTATTAACTGCTTATAAAATTATATTGTGAAGTAGTTTGTTTTGATATGAAAGCCAACATCTCTAATACTAGTTGAAGGACACAGGGTTATTGTTGATAATAGCAGACACTTGCTCCAATGCAGATTGGATTGGAAGAGATAATTTGCATGGTTTGTTAAAGGGTAACTATCATTTTAATTACGTACCAGCTAAGTCATGGCATGTCTAAAGGTGCCCATATACTGCTCGATTCTCGTACGAGAATCGCGGGAAATTCTCGTACGAGAATCGAGCAGTGTGAACGAAGACGTGCGACCGTTTCTACTGTATGGTCGCACGTCTTTTGTCTAAGGAGCCCGCTAGAAAACCAGCAGAAAATCATATGATTTTCGGCTGGTTTGAACGGTGCTCGGGAGACAAATGCCGAACGGGCACACTGCCCGTTCAGCATTGCGGTCATCGGAAGCCCGCCCCTCCGGGGGGCGGGCTTGCGATGATCGAGAGTACGATCTGCCTGTCCAAGATGGGCAGATCGTACATTTTTTAAATTACTTTACAACCATCGCAAGACTAAGGTCTTGCAATGGTTGTAAAGTGTATGGCCACCTTTAGCCCCATTCACAGTTGAGTGTGAGACTTTTCAGGTGATGTTAAAGCTTTTTTGAGTGTGCATTTTTTAGGCCATGTGTTTTCAAGCTTTAGGCATTTTTGTTTTGGCCATTGCAAAGCACTATCATCTTTTATATCATATGTTGGCATCATCCTTGTATCTGCTTCCTGGTTTTTCTGTGTGGTGTTGTGGTGTCATGTGCTATCAAAGTTCCCAGTCCAGGAAAACATAATGCCCAATTTCTTCCCAGGCCCTCTGCTGCTTGCCACGGTTGTTGTAATGGGCAACACTGGGGTTGTAGGGGTTCTTGTGGGCCTTCACCAGGTATATGAAAGTCTCCCCATCCAACATGAACACTCCTAAATCCTCCATTTTGTTCACAGGCCTGAAGTTGCTAGGAGGAGGAGACAGGATGTTAGGTGAAAAATGCATTCAAAACATCCGAGAAAACACACTAAAATTCTTGTGCGTTTTCAGGTGAACCCATGGTGGTCTATGGAACCAAAAGTGTGCAATTCTGCCTGACATAAAGCTCAGGACCTTTTTTTGTGTGATATGCAGCAGAACAACGCTCAGCCGTGAATGGGCACCACTGAATATAATAAGAATCTTCATGTGGAGTTCCCTACAACCCACATACATCAGGATGCCATTCAGAATAAGTGGCACCACATTACACCAATGCATATAATGTGTATCTAAACCTCTGCTTTTAACCTTAGTGGTTAGACAGGTTTTTTTGCATGCTGGCTTGTGAGTGTGCTGGGAAAACTTTTTGCTGTTTGTACTGTATTAGGCCCTTCCATGTGCACCTTGCTGTAAAGCTGGTAACAAATGGGTCCCCCCCAATTCATACTAGACCCTTTAGGTCTGGTAGAAATGTTATGGGGGACCCCTGATGTAAAAAACCCAAAACAAAACAAAAAAACAGCGTGCGGTTTCCCGGCAATTCATAACAGACCCTTTAGGTCTGGTAGGAATTTTAAGGGGGAACCCCAACACCAAATAAGTAAAAAGAAAAAAAAATGGGATTCCCCCTAAAATTCCGTACCAGACCCTTAATCCGGGCAGAAGCCTGGCAGGGCAGGAAAGGGGTGGACAAGGGAGCGCCCCCCCTCCCTCCACCATACCAGGCCCTCGGCATTGGGAGGGTGCTTTTCCATGGGGGACAAGCATCAGCCGACAATTGAAAAAAAACAAACCCTAAAGCAATGTTTACATGGGGCAGTGATAGAAATAAACAAAGCCTGCTGTTGGCTATTTGAAGTTGAAATACCCAATAGCAGGCTGTCTAATGCTCTGCCCACTGCCAGTCACAGTGTAATGACACGCTGCCCGGCTTCCTGATTGGCCGGGAAGTCGGCTCCATGCTCCCTCGTCAGGAGTGACGAGGGAGCATGGAGCCGGAAGCTCAAGTATCGGGCCAGACATCGAAGTATTTAAGCCAGTACGAGTACTGGCCCAAATACTTGGCATCGGCACCAATACTAGTATCGGTATTGGTGCATCCCAAATACTATTCATATGACACCCCGGCTCACAGACCCAAATGGCATTTGTGAGCTGACGAATTGCATTTGGGAGCTCCCGAATGCTATTGTGTTCTATGACCGCTGAGAATGTCAAATGGGCGAGACCAGCCCCGTGACGTCATGGTTCGCTCTGCCTATTTGTTTACATTCAGGCAGGAGATGACATTTTGCAGCGGGTCATCGTGTGGCAGGACTTCTTTTATTTTGGCAGATCTGCGGGCGTCATGCATTGTGATTGACGCTGGATTACATAGATGAATACACTTTTTACATTTTTTTTTTAATAAAGGAATAGCAAAAACTGACTGTTTGTTTATTTTTCAATTAAAGGATTTTTTCCAAAAGTGTGGTTTCTTAATTTACATTTAATTTTAACCCTTTAGTGAATGAGTACCCCTTACTTATTCACAAGGGGGGGCGACATCTGGGTGTCCCCTTAATTAAAGGGGTCTTGTTCCTCCCTTTCCAGCCCTGCCTGGCCTGTGCCCAGATTAAGTGTCTGCTAGGAATTTTAGGGGACCCACATGTTTTTTTCTCATTTTTTGGGGGTGGAGTTCTCCCTTAAAATTCCTACCAGACCTAAAGGGCCTGGTATGACTTTTGGGGGAAATCCTACACACTTTTTTACATTTTTTTAACTTGGGGGGTCTTTTTTAAAATTTTCTTTAAAAAATATTTTTTTTTCTTTTGTCTAATGTCACTTTGCTGCAACGAAACTTCGTCCAAAAACATAAATTCGTACAGACTAGCGCTAACTAATTTTGTCTGAGATTTTCGTATCGGAAATTCGGATTCGTTTGCATTCATTATTTCTGTAATTCGGAGATTTGGATATATCCGAATCTCCGAATTTCCAAAAATTTGTCCGAATAACGAATCTTTCCGAAACTAATCGCACATGTCTAGAGACTGCGGTGGATCAAAGACCAGCACCAGCGCTGGAGGGATTGCTGAATACAAGTTGAAGGAAGAAGATGATCGGATCAAAAGGCATCATTTAAGGTAAGTCCTTACATCAGCATGGGGAGCGGAGGAAAATATTTGTGACTTTAAGTAACATTTACATTTATTGCCCTCCCCCATCCTGTGACTGGATAGTGAAAGAATCATCTCTCTGCTCTCTCCTTCTACTAGCATGTCCTTTGTCACCACACAAGAGCTGCAACACAATTGTGCTGCTTCTCCTTCTCTTATTCTGAGCTCTGTTGTACAACCACTGCAAGAGGTTGATGCTTGCATTAAAAAAAACTAAACAAAAAATGTATTAATGAGAACAGAACTGCATTAATTTCTGTATGATATATCTGCCTGATGTTCAATTTTAACAAGTTGGCAATGTATTTTGTGGAACAGTAATATAAGATAAGGATAAAGTAAGACGCTTCTTTTTGTAAAATGTAAAGAAATCATTTTATGCACGTTGTAGTGAGTGCATAACACGTTCACTCGTGCAGCCTGTTCCATGCTGGGGGATGTTAATCCATGTTTCGTTATGGAATTTGGAACTTGAAGCAGTGCAGGCTTTTGGTTAAAAAAATATTATAAACAGTTAAATGTAAATTGCATTTTTTATTATACATTTTTGTCCCCTTGACAGCTTATAATATAAAACATAAGCAGGTAATTTAATATTATGGTGTACCAAAAAAAAAAAGCTTTAAATGTCCCTAAACACGATGTACAGTTATTTAGGTAGACAAAATATTTATGGAGTTATTATTAGTTATGATGACCCTGTTAAGTTTGGTCTCGGTATCTATCTTTCGATGGTCTCTGGTCACAAAAGGTTGAAGGATAAGTGCTCTTTTGCTGGAATCCTGGATTGGTACTTTCCCTGCAGTCTATCCATCCTCCATCCCATTCATTTCTATGACACCTGTTAACGCCTGAGCGTTTTGTCACTATCAGAAAAACACAGATCGCTGGAAAAAGTACATGAGCTATCTTTTGGCGGATTACGGCACTGTTTAGTCCCATAGACTTCAATGGGAATCTTCATGCGACAATCAGACTTTATGGAATCCCATCGCAATCCTGACCGGATGTGACCCAAATCATTGGGTGGGATTACCAGCGCTCCAAAGTGAATTCTGTCAATTCTTCTTTCTTGACAAGAAAAAAATATGTCACAATGTGTTTCTGAACCATTTCACTCCCTTCTTCATCACTTTGATGGCCTGAAGAAGGGATCAAAATGGTTCCGAAACATTGCTACACATTGTGACATTTCTTTTTCTTGTCAATAAAGAAGAATTGACAGAATTCACTTTGTAGTGCTGGTGACTTTTTCATGAAGTTGCATCTTCATGCGACAAAACGCTCAGGTGTGAACAGGGGCCACAGAAACGAATGGGATCCCTTGTATTGAGCGTTTTGTCACGTTTAACTTTGAGCGGCAAAACACCTAGGTGTGAACGAAGCCTTAGTGAGCTTGTAAACTACTGTGCACTCTGCAGTGTTATGTCAAACAGTCTAAGCGGCCTTGCCCAGTTCAGAACAGCACCCCATCCCCATATTATAGGGATGAGAAGAGGAGGAGGTGTTGTGTAGCCCTAAAACACTTCCTGTTCTAGGGGTGGCAACAGTGTTTCTCCATAGATACAGTGCAGTAAGTGAGTATTTTCACCATAAGACAGGAAGTGTGTTACTAGCAGTTACAGAAGGTTACACATAGCGGGATCTATGATGCCACATCTAAGGACTAGTAAGCTGCACTATATTCATTTTTTGTTGGGTTTAGGTACACTTAAAATAGAGGAACTATATGTACTACAGATACACTTTTGCACAGTTTGCAGTTTTAAATGCTATGAGCCAGTGGCGACACAAAGGGGTGCGGGTGCCACCATTGGAGGGGTGATACCAAAATGACTGACAGTCATTTTAGTGTCACCCCCTATGAAATGTCGGGCACTTGGTAACGGACCGAGAGCCCGACAGTGTCAGGAGAGAGGAGGGGACCCGACGGCGTACCTTATCCTGCCGGGTGAACATCCTCTTCTCTCTCTGCCGGCGGCCATCACCAAGATCAAAAAGACCACAGCGTGTGCGCGATGACGTCATCGCGCACGCGCAGCAAAGTCACGCGCAATGACATCACGGCGGGGTGTCACCTGGTATCTGCCCCAGGTGACACCCAGCCTTGGGACGCCACTGCTATAAGCTTGTTTCGCTAAGGTTGTAGGCTCAATTGAAAGGCTAATTCTTGATCCACAAGAATGCTGCAGAGATACCTTTCCCTTGTTTATTAAAAAAACATAAAACTAAGCTATGTGCAGGTGGAGGTCGCCCTGGAAAAGCACCCTCCTTGGTATGGCACAAGGGGGGAGCTAGAGAGCAGGAGTTGTGGGTTGTGGATGGATTTGTGTGTTGTTAGTATTTTGAATTATTTACATTGTGCGATTGGAAGCCAGTGAAGGGATTGGCAGAGTGGGGCTTTGGACACTGAGCAGTTGGTGAGGTGGATGAGTCTGGCAAAGGCATTCATGATAGACTGGAGGATAGTCTGTATAGAGGTAGGCCAACAAGAAAAGCGTTGCAATAGTCAAGGCGAGAGAATTCAAGGAGTGAATAATTATCTTGGTGGTGTCATCGTTCAGGAGGGGGTTTTTTTTGGAGATGTTACAGAGGTAAGGGCAACAAGGTTTAGAAAATGATTGTACATGGGCCCAAAAGAAGAAGTCAGAGTCCAGGATTACACAGAGCACCATCCCCTGAGCACTGGCCCTGATATCCTGTTTTAGGGTGGCTGTCAGGGACTGGAACACCTCTAGGTGGCACTGTGGCACTGGAACCAGATCCTGCAGTTCCAGTGCTCACCTGCAGGTTTCTCCAGGCAGCCAGTAGCTGTCAGGGACCTGAGCACCTCCAGGTGGTACTGTGACGCTGGAACCAGGTCCTGCAGATGTAGTGCTCAACGGTGGGTGTCCCAGCAATGAGCAATTATTCACCACCTGGTGCTGATCTGGGAGGGTATTTAGCTTCTCCCTGCAGTGAGGCCTGTGTTTCAGTATTGTCGCCATATCCTGTTGCCTGTATCCTGTTCCTGCCTTGTACCCTGACTCTAACCTGACTCCTGACCCTTACCCCTGAGGTCTATTGATCAGTGGCTCCCCCTTTGTTGTCCTGCTCCCCAGCGTTTGCCCTGTTGTCTCCGGGTGTAATTTGTTACTTGTATTAGGTAGGCTTTTATATGTTACTTGCGGGTGGTGGTGGGGGTGCTTATGGTTGTGGTGTTTTTGGAGTAGCTAATAAACTACAGTTTTTAAGCATTGTTTGGTGTGGTCACGTATTTGGTTCTCCTGTATAGAGATACCTGTACGTGGTGTGGGGACACCCGTGCACGGTATCGTCACAGTAGCTCCTTTCCCTTGCAGGGTCCTATGGAGCCACCCTTATGTGTGTCAGTAAGCTGTGTGTGTCTCCACAAACACACAGGCACAGCAAGGCAAGACACTTCCCCTGCCCCATGCTCTCCTCTCCTCCTTCCTCCCTTTTCTAAGATAGTAAATAGACAGCTGCTGGAAACTAGTTCTCTCTTGTGATCTTGTACAGGACAAGAAGTTCAGGGAAGCAGAACTGTGAGAGTTGGAGCCAACCGTTTGGAAACATGATGATTAAATGTTTGGGCAAAAAAAACAAAAATACTTTGCTTGACAATATATATGTAAAAAATGGGGGAACCCGGGGTAGAAGGCTTGACAATATATATTTGTTTCATCTGGATTCATTATTGAAAAAAGTTTGAGCATTCAATACTACTTTCATTGTTTATGATACATAGTCAACTACTAAACTAAATGTCATTCAGTACACATCTACTTTAACTATAAACAGCAAGCTACTTGCCAAGGATTGACCACTGATCACAGCCCTGATCTTCTGTGTAAACTAGCTTGTGCACAGGTACATGAGCAAGTGCACATCATTTTGCAGTATGTTCCTGTGAAACCGCTAAAAAGTTTTAATAAAAAACAAAACAAAAAACAGTCACATTGATGGTTTAACACCCTTGAACACATGAGTTTTACATTTGAGAAATGGTGAGGTATTCCTTTGGATATTGTTTGTCCGATATATATCAAGTTCATCAGTTCTTATTATGTCAACATTTTTAGCATCAGCTAAAATGTTCTAATTGATCATTTCATACTAGACATTCTGTTATCCTGTTACAATGCTGTAATATGTAATAGCAGAGTATTATTTATATTCAAAAGTAATCTTCCTTACTGTTTATTAGGTTAAATGACAAAGTGATAAAATGCAAAATCCAATTATATTCTGCTGTAATGAAGAAAGTCCATGCTTTTAGCCAAATTCCCATGAATAAATATTAGTTTGAAAACCATAATGCATTTTTTTTATAGCGGGTCCACATCAAATAATTACAAATCTAAAACACAAAGAGTACAACAGATAAGTGCTAATATTATGAATGTTTAGTGAGTAGTTTTGCTTTGGCTTTTGAATAATAATATAGACTTACACATTTGTTTTATACTATTAAATATTATTTTTATAATGTGCATTAAAAAAGGTGGCTGACTAAATACAAAAAGTGGGATATGCACAGACTCTACAGAATAAAACTGGTCATACACAGATCAAATGTTGCCCAGCTGTCAGAATATTGTAGCCAAGCTGTGTCTGAGATCTGGAACAAGTAGAGGTAAGTCATTTTGGAAATACAACAGCGTATGCTCATGTAGTATTGTCTTTTGGGCACTAGATGGCACTGTGGTGCAGATCTGGTCTATGCTGGCTTTCTATATGCATGCTTTTGTCTATGATCTATATATTATTAAAATAATTGTGTCGCGCTGTAAACCAAAGTGTCACACAAAATATTATCCAAATCTGTCTACCAACATCTACAAAATAATGTGTGAAAAATAATCCCAATCTAGTTGTTAAGAACTCCTTTAATATATAAATAAACGCACATGAACTATGCATGAGCAAAGGTAGATATAAACAAATGTCTATATAAAATATGACAACCAATGTATTAATGTGACTTTGTGATCATCCACATTACCCACCTGCTGTCCGGCCATTGTAATTAAACGGCCGGACAGCAGCTTCTTGAATGCGGGTGGGCATTTTTAACTGCTTGAAGACCAGGTGTTTAGACCCCCTTCCTGTCCAGGCCATTTTCAGTATTCAGCGCTGCAGTACTTTGACTGACATTTATTCCGTCATGCAACGCTGTACTGAAATTTATTTTATACAATTTTTTGGGGACAGATAGAGCTTTCTTATGGTGGTATTTAATCACCACTGGGGGTTTTATTTTTTACTATATTCAGGAGAAATTGCACGCACTCGCGTAATGGGCGCAATCGTCGTTTTCGCAGGTATGCACACCTGACGCATGTTTACATGCGTGTATGTAGGGGTGGGGACTTTTAAAAAAAAATTGTTTTTTTTAAATTATTTCATATGTGTAACTTTAAAAAAATTTGGGGGAAGCGTTACATTTTTTCCCTATTTTTTTCCCACTTAACTTTATTGCTATCACAGAGGGGGCTGAGAAACCCCTCTATGTGATAGCAAAAGAGGTGACAGGTCCTCTTTATGGAGACATCAGGGGTCTCCAAGACCCCTAATGTCACCTAGGACCCCCCTGAAGAAGCTGATGAAGCAGAGATCTGCTTCATCAGCTTCACTCCAGCATCTAAAGCTGGAGAGTGACACGAGAATGCGGAAGTGATGTAATATACACCACTTCCGCATTCTGACAGCAGATGGAGGGGGGGGGTGCACGTCACGGGACCTCATATAAGCGATCCGCTGGCTCTATATATAATATAACTTGTATATTAACGGGCATCGCTGCCTGTTTTCAAATAGTGGGCAATAGTGGGCTCGCGCGCACGGATATGACAGGACATGTATACACGCCCAGTTACATCCAAGGTAGTTAAATGTCACTTCCCACCCCGCTCGTGCCCGCCGCTAGGTGGTGCACCCAGAGCGATTTCTTACATTTGCACACACATGATACAATATGAATTTTTGGCTAGAAAACAGCTTCAGACCCCTAAACAATTATATATTTTCTGAAAGCAGAGGCCCTGTAGAATAAAAAGATGCTAGTTGCAATTTTTTATGTTGCTTGGTATTAACCCGCTGGAAGTGGTTAATGACTTGTTGTCTATATTTACCTGCTTCAGCACTCGCATCTGTATACACTTCATGAACTAGAGCACCTGCATCATGTACCAGCTTTATAGTAGTAGTCCAATACCAAGTCCCTGCAGACTAATACAAAATAAGGCTGCTATTTTTAGCTTTTCAGTTTAGATTAAAGACTATCTTCACTTAAAAATAGTTTCCAGTATTGTGGTGGTTGCCAGGTTAGATACTGCTGTCTCTGCTAGGGAAAGTCATATTGCCTATTTGTCCTGGTGACCATTGTCCTGGTCACCATGACTCAAAGTGAGGGAAAATTCTACATTTTGAGTTGTCAACAAAACAGGAATAGAAGGGAAACACGAAGAAGAGTCATTTGCTAATATAAATCGTTGCTACAAAATCACCAGTGTGAGAAAGTTCAAACAATAACTACACTGACAACACACATCTCATGTATGCTAGTATGAGCATGTATAATTGAGTATTTTTCTTGTCCAAAACATCACACCCGATGGAAAAATAACAAATTAAATGGGTAGACTATACTTTAAACCAGGGGTTTCAAACTGAATTCACTTGGGGGTCACTGGAAAAAAAAATTCTCCCAAAGAACCTGCTTGCCAATTTCATACTTTAAAATAAAATGTAACCATATACGGCACCAGTGTTAATGTCTGTGTGTGTTTAATGTCAGTATATGTGTTTGTGATGGTTTCTTTGTATGCAATGTCAGTATATTTCTAGTGATGGTTTGTGTGTGTGTATTGTCAGGATTTCTGTGAGTGATGTTGGTATGTGTGTTAATGTTTCTGTGTGTGTGTCATATCAGTATATATAAATGTGTATATGTGGGCAGTGTCACTATCTGTGTGTGTGTTTTTTCCCCACAGGTTTTAATTTTAATCATGCACACAGAGAAATACACACATAAAAAAACGCACACAAACAGAAATACTCACACAGAAAAATACACATACAGAAATACACACACAGAAATACGCACACATACCCCTCCCCCAGCCAGAAATACACACACTAATACACACACAATAAGGCCCCATTCTCACCTATAAGTTTAGCTGCACTTAGGGATTCCTGCATCAGGAATTTGAGTTGTCCTGTAGCAGGAATCCATAATCTGCCGTTTAGAAATGGCAGCTATCACCTATTCAAGTTAGCGATCAGGTGCCAATGGCGCCCTGTGCTTGCCCTGGCAACAGGGGCGAGGGGGCGCAGCCAGGCTGGCCCTGGCTACGCCCCCTCTCAGCTGCAACTGAGGAGAGTGCCTCACTTGTCCCATGGTAGCTACAGCCCTGGGCTGCGGGGCCACATGGTAGCGGTACTTTGAGACCCCTGCTTTAAACTCTATGCATTTCTTAGACCAACAGTCAACTTCTTCAGAAGTTAAAAGGAGGTTTGTTGCCATTCAGCCAAAAATTAAGACCTAGCCCACAATCACTTTTCCACTGCATCCCAAAGGTGTTCACTAGCACTCTGGGCAGGCTGCTCAAATTCCGTCACAGCAAACTCACCAAATCATGCCTTTATGGACCTGGATTTGTGCACAGGGGCACAGTCATCCTGGAATAGTAAAGTACCTTCCCAAACTGTTGCCACAAGGTTGGAAGTGCACAAATGCCTAAAACAGTAAACACCTGAACTCAATAATTTGAGGGGTGTCAATATATATCTGTCCATATAAAATACAGGGATCTCAAGTCTCCCTGATGTTCTAAATGTTCAAGTCTCCCTCTAATAGATAGCGGCTCCCTGACGTCCGCGAGAGAGGCATTTTCTCCCTGAAAGGTTTACTCTGAGTAAACCTTTCCGGTAAGATATCAGTGGGTAAGGTTTCAGAGTGAGGCTTGCCTCCTGGAGGTAGGTCATGTGATCTCTAGAGTAGCTTCCGAACGAAGAAGGAAGGAACAGAAGGAAGAAGCTACTTGCTGCACAGAGTGGGCGGACATAGACTACTATTGAGAGCAGGTACAGGCACTGCTGCAGGGTTGAGAGAGTGCTGTTAACCCTTTGTGGATAATATAGAATCAATTATATGTCCTGGTTGTCTAGTTATAGAGAACATGGATTCATTTGCTGCCCATAGCAACTAGTCAACTGTGTATCAGGGACTTTACTCCTCAGCGTTTTTTTTAAATTTAATAAATTGTGACCTTTACACTGAGAGATACTTGAACATCAATTCACAAATCTGATGTATATATAAATATATAATAGTATTGTATTATTGGTACATGGATTTTATTTTACTGTGTGTGTGTGTGTGTGTGTATGTATGTATGTATATATAGATATATTATTATTATAATCATTATTATTTCTTTTGTATTCTGACGACGGCTGCTGTAAAAAAACAACCAAAAAACAGAAAGGGCACCTCCCTGAAATGAGACGGGAACCTCTCTGAAATAAGGTTTTGCAGGTTGGGTTGTCTGAATATAGGTGTGATGGTTAGGTGTCCACAATTTTTTATTCATAAGTTGTAGCTTCTCTGCTAAACACATTGACTCCCAGTTCTGGGCTACAGAAGAGTAAGTGACACCTACTGGCCCCTTAGGTCAACTGAAGTCTCCTATATATATTTCACTGAGTAACCTGGACATTTTAAATTGTAGTTCGAGATATGTAAACAAAACATTGATTAGAATTTCAGTTTATATTATGAGAGTATTGTTTCTGTTATTAATCAATACTTAGGGCTGTAAAGGAAGGCATAAATCATTATGTCTATCCTTAAAAGCAAATATTACATTTAAATACTTGCAAAACAGAGAGGCATTGAATGTATATCTTCATTTAGCATTAACATCCTGTTTCTGGCAGTGTTTCCTTGCAGGTTTTGAGTATATATCAATATTGCAATGATTGATATTATGTATTATTCTTTTATGAAATGTATGTCTTTTTTTGCACATTTTATTGATGAGTTATTGACGTGTTCTCACAAAGGAGAAAAAGAGTAGAAGCTGGAAAGCTGGCTTCAGTCCAATGGCTTTAGAAGTTTAGGTAATTATATAAAAATAGTTTTGTTCTTTGGCACTTAACTGTAATTAGATACCCCTATTATATTATATTATATTATATACCCCTGTAGGAATAATAATGTGTTAAAAGAGCTTTAGTTTATTATAAAAAAAAATAAAAAATGGTCTTATTTAGGTATATTTTAGCTTACGCTCCTGAACTCTGTAAACTACAGCCTGCAAAACACATAAAAATGATCCTAAAGCTCTAACAAATGGTTAGAAATGAAAATATTTATACTAAAACCCTGTATTTAATATTTAATTGACTAAAATGTTTTTTTTAACATTCTTTGAGTCCTATTATAACAAATACACAAAGAAAATATAGATAAAATCACTTTACACTCCCTGGATTGGCTAGGAAGCCAGCTTTACGTGTTGCTAAGCAGCTTGGCTGCCTAATCAATCAGGAAGCCGAGCAGCACATAGTGAACTGCCTCTTGGCTTTCTGATTGGTCAGGCTGTCAAGGAACAAGTCAAGCCAGCTTCCTAGCCAATCAGGAAGCCGAAAGACAGGTTATGACATGCCGCCCGGCTTCCTGATTAGCTGGGAAGTCAGCTTCACTTGTTGCTAGGCAGCCTGGCTTCCTAACCAATCAGGAAACCGAGCTGCACGTCATGACCCGACTTCCTGATTGGTCAGTAAGCCATGCTGCCTAGAAACAAATGAAGCCAGCTTCCTAGCCAATCAGGAAGCTAGGAGATGGGTCATGATGTGCCGCCTGGCTTCCTGATTGGCTAGGAAGCCAGCTTCACTTGTTGCTAGGCATAATGGCTTCCTGACCAATCAGGAAGCAGGACGGCACCTCGGTAGCCTCTGAAGCTGGTGTTCTTTCACTAGAACACTGGCTTCACATGCAATCAGGAAGCCGGGCGACGGGTCATGATGCGCCGCCCGACTTCCTTAGAATCTGAGCACACAGCACTGGTGCTCGGTACTTGTAATTGGAACTTTTGGACGATTTCTTAAGGGACCGCAATATACAGGGGTACAGGTACTCCTAGAATGAGATCCTAATAGGTTGGACTTGATAGACTAATGTCTTTATTCAACCTCAAATACTATGTAACTATGTAACAGTAAGTGAGCATAAAGCTCGAATAGCAGTAAAGGATTCTAATACTTCCCAACTCTATCCATAGATACAGGGCTGTCCCTACAATGAGGCCATCTGAGGTTTTATGCCTCCCGCATTTCTTTTAGTCATGTAGAAGTGGTGGGGGGGAGACAGTCAAAGCAGCATGTTTGGTATACATTGTGGCTACTGCTCAATGTGCAGTAGCCACAATGTTTAACCCTTTTGCTGTCACTGATGTATGTCATACATCAGCAACAGCGGGCCCCTGTAAGCAGGCTCTTTGCTGCTACCGCCTAACAACCCTCAACCTCACTTCTTGGGCTCTGCTGCCCCTCCTGGGGGCCCAGGACCAGCATCAAGGGCATCCACAGAGAGTAGAAGAGAAAGAGAGAGACCAGTAAAAATCCATTCTCTGATCTCCTCCCCGCTAAAATGAACCCCCGGAAGTGACGATGATTTAGTCACTTTTGTTTTTTTCAGTTGTCATTCCCCCGCCAGAGCAGCCGGGGAAGAAGCTAATAAAGCACAATCCATGCTAGATCAGCTTCAAGTGGCTGCAAAGGTGACATTAGGGGTCTATGACCTGTCACCACTAAAATGCAATCACATAGGGGGCATGTGAGCCCCCATATGATAGCTATGAAGTTAAAAAAAATATTGAAAAACATTTAAAAAAAAGTTAAATAAAATAAATATAATAACACCCCCCCCCCCCCAAAAAAAAAATGTTAAAAGGCCCCGTCTCTGCATACATGCACATACTAATGTAAACACAAGTTGGGTGCGCCTACGTAGGAAAATTATTATTTTGTGACACATGTTAGGTATCACACCGTACGTCTGTTCTATTCTAAGATTACTGAAGCAGGAAGTGCTGTGCACTTTCTGCTTCAGGGCCCGTTCACGCTAGACTCTGTGATTTAGCAGACGGGCTAGTGCGTTGTTGCAGCTCTGGCAGTGTGTGCTGTATTGCACACTGCTAGAGTAGTCACTGTTTCCATTTTTTCTCTTTAATTTTGACACAGGCAGCAAAGAGGCTAGGAACCCCCCTGCATGGATAAAACATAAAACATTTTTGGCTAGACAAACACTTTTAGAATTAGGAATATTCAAATATGTCTTGGGGTCTGTTCACTTGAGTACAACACAGGGACCAAGATAGCTCTTCCCATAAGGGCTTGTTCACACCAAATGCGGACCAGATCTGCCTGAGTTTCTGCACACGCAGTACAGTTTTTTGCTGCGTTCCGAGATGTTTTTGTAAACGAAAAAAACCTAAAATTGGCTTTCAGTGCGTTCCAGGGCGTTTTCATGCATTTTTGATGCGTTTGCATACGTTCCAGAGCTTTCCGGAGCAGGAAAAATAGGGCTTGCGGCAGTTTTTTTACATGCTCTGGAACTGAACGCTGCGGTGTGAACTAGAGCCCAAAATACCATTGGAATACATTGGACGCAGTTTTGATCTGTTCTGTAACTGCTCTGCTCTGCATCTGGAACATGCTTGGTGTGGACTAGCCCTAAAACCTTGAGCTTGAATAATCCCTCTGTCCTACCTTCTGGTCTTTGTGTCCTATTTTTTCTATTGAAAACAGTTATGTTATCCTTCTCATAAATACATTACACAGCTTAGTTTACAGTAACCTACCAAACAATTCATCATGGCTAAAACAACATGACTTATTCTTTACAAGATATAAGATGAGCAAAAGTTCAATCCTATATGACTTTTTTTCTCACAGTAACTGTAAAAACAGTTTATAATTTAAAGAGCACAGTCCTTAAATTGTAAGCTGTCATTTGACTAATTCCATGTAATGGTAATCCAATTTTTTTTTCCAGGCCTATCCATAGAAAATATTTTGCTTCACACATCAAACAGTACTTATTTGAAACTGCAAAGTAACAGCTATAAAATGTAATATGTATGATATTAGTAGCTGAATGTCTGCTTTTATGAAATGAAAACACAACTGAGAACACCTAATTGATTTGTCTATTCGCTTTTAATAAGGTATGCTGAACTAATGTTTGCTTAATCACCTGCCGGTTAATGAGCTATTATGAAAAAAGATAATTGTAACACTGAGATCATATGAAGCATAAACGATCACCTAATGTAGCTATTTTTTATTAAAAAGTGAAAAAAAATCAAATTAAGTAGGAAAATCAGACGCTGTAGGTTATACTATGATAGTAATGTGGGAATTAATTGATTTAATCTGTTCATTCATTTTTCAATGCTGGAGAGGATGTAGGAGATGCAGCTTCACTGGCTGGAGCTGATATACATTTGCCCAGATTCCAAATGAGTTACTAAAACAGCCATCAGATATAATGCTGTCATTGGGTTCTATGTCTGTCTGGTCAGCTAAGGTAAATGTCCTTTATAGAAGATTTTCCCATAGGAGACTGGTTTATAAAATGTCCAGACCTTCTTAGCTTGCAACATTCGTAGCAAGATGCACATTCAATATAAAAATCCTTTCAATTAAAGAACTGCATCTTATAAATCCATTTCTCTAAATTGACAGTGCAATTAATAAAACAATATTTTCTATAAAAAGGAACAACTAAGACATATCTAAACCCAATAATAGAAATGTAATATATTGCAGCTTAACAGTTCCTAGATGTGTCGGTTGCATTGGTTTTCTTTTTCCTTTAGTTTCAGCGGGTGATCCTGCCAGCAACACACTTCCTGTCCTAAAGTGACAATAATCACTCACTGTACTGCAACTATGGAGAAGAAGTGTTGTTACTAGTTATTCTTGCCCAAAATCCAGTGTCCTTGTCACTTTCTGTGCACTGAACTGAAATCTCAGTAATTGTTATCTGCTTTCCCAGCTATCTTCTGAACTATGAACCACAAAACACCTTCTCCATATGTAGCGGAGAAGAGGAGATAGAAAGGTGTTCTGGAGTCCAAATCAGCAGAGCAGCCTAGGGAGGCGACACTACTCCCCCATAGATATAGTACAGTGAGTGAGGGTTGTCACCCTAGGACAGGATGTGTGTTACAGACAAAATTACTAGGTGATAGGAAAACAATGCCTGAAAAAAGAAAGTAATCTGCAATATATTAAATTTTTGTTATTGAGTTTCATTATAATTTAGCCCTGATTTAAAGGTACATTAAAAAATAAATACACACTTCTCCATAAAAGAATATTAGAATAATGTGCATTTATTATTTTTTATTTTTTTGCTTTGAAACCAGTAAAGCATTGCAACAGCAAACGGTAGATTGTGGGAGCAATGCTCTGGCTCCTGCAGATTCTCCCTCCCGTCCACGTCCATACCGAGATACAGTTATTCAGTAACATGGACAGGAAGAAGAATAAATGGACTGCAAGTGTGATGACGTCACCGCACTTGTATTCCAATGAGAACTACAAGTCACTCTAAGTACAACAGGAGATGTATTGCTACACTCCTTACCGAAATTGATGACCTGCAAGATGCAGGTAGGTGCTCATAGTGACCACGGATGGCGACATGATATACATGTAGTTTTCAAAGGATGTCACCAGCACACCATACTCTTTGTGTAATCAGCAAAAGTCCAAAAGTCCATCCGTTCAAATGCAAGCGCTTTTAGGGCCACACAGGATCCCCTTCATCAGGCTCAGAAAGACGAGCCTAATGTCGGGGACCCTGTGTGGCCCCGAAAGCGCTTGCATTTGAATGGCAATTGTTTTTCAATAAATTGACTTTTGCTGATTACACAAAGATTATGGTGTGCTGGTGAAATCCTTTGAAAACTGCAAGTCACTCTGCCACAGTTTCTTATGGGACTTGTAGTTTCTCCATTCACAGATTTCAAAGCATTTGTGAATGGATGCTGTGGCTTTATGGAGCCACACACAGCCATGGCATTTCTAAAAATGAGCAGCAGCCGGTGGCAAGAAGAACCTTGCGATTCAGGTAAGTGTTGGGGAAAGGCAGGAGGGGGGCCGAGGGGTTTGCAATGTGCAATATGGGTGTAACATGAAACATGGTCAGTACCTCGGCTTATATTCGGGACGGCTTATACTCGAGTATATACGGTACTTGGCCTTTAATTCAACCTTAACCACAATCACCTGTAGGCTTCCAGCCAGATGCTAGTACAGCGGAACCCTCATATCAAATGTAACTGTGTCCCCCAAATATTTTTCTCTAAAAGAGTGGGATTGATTTTTGGCACACGGTCAGCATTAAAGGCAATATTTAAGATGGGACTGCAAGAAACATTTGTGATGTGCTATGAGTAAACTGTAGCAAGCAATCAGATTTCACTTTTTAGTGCACTTTGCACTTTATAAATGATCTCAGTGTGTATTAAGCTCATAGGTATGGTAATAAATGAACCTTTCCGATCAGGTAGAAAAGATGAGTTATGGAAATGATCTGTAATGATAGGTGAATGTTGTTTCGGGAAATTATCATATGGCTTTTATCAGGAAGTGCTTTGCACAACAGGATTATTGTAACCAAGCCGAGACTAGCAGCTTGACATTTCTAGCAGGTACCATAATTGGTGGTCTTTCTTAAAGTGGATATCAGCTAAGCTCCTGAGGGTTAAATGACTAGAACTGAGTGCAGTCCATGTACTGTACTTTGTCCACTTGACATATTGACAGATCACTGCTGCAGAGTGGATTTAACTGTCTAGTTGTGCTGTCCTTTTAAAGTGACTGCCTTAATATGAAGGCTAATGTCAGATTTATTTTCAGATTTGATATATCAAACTCACAGAATTTAATAACAACTGTTTGGTGTGCATGTTGAACATTACTTATCATTTTGGTGGGCATTCACACTACATATCTGATAGATTTTATTGGTTTAGCAGATTAAAGCCCAACTCCGGACAGGATTACCTTCAGAGGTTTAAAGCAGGCAAACATTATCCTTCCTTAGGAGATCCTCACTGTCCTGCAAGCATACTTCTAAGTCTTTCTGTAATGTACCTTGTATGAGACCAAGATGATAAGGGGACTTCTCCTGCACCTCTCGTCCAACACCCCTGGAAGTGGGGACAGGGAATGTGAAACACAGAGTGGCACTAGTACTGGTGTAGCAAGTGGAATCTGCGCAGAGTTCAGGTGCAAGACCCAGCGACTAGAGAGGTGACAGTTGAGCAGCAGAAAGGCCAAAACAGGAATCAGGAGCATAGTCTAGATCACAAGCCGAGGTTGAACTAGTTGAGCCGTGAGGTACCAAGTCGAGAACCAGGAGAAGGGTCGGGGTCACAAGCCGAGGTCAGCGATGGCAGATCAGAGCAGCGCAAGGCAGAAGACAGAATCCAGTAAACGGGCTGAGGTCACAATAGGCTGTCAGAGGGGTCAGGGGGCAAACCCAGTTGTACACAGGAAATAAGAAGGCAGGTTGGGTCACAGATAAGCAGGGAACTAGATGAAGACCATTCAGCAATTTGTGCACACGATATGCCCATTTATATAAGCCTACACATTAATGCATGTCCTACGCTAATTCCTGTGCGCCTTCATGGCGCCTCCATGTGTGTCTGCACGCGTATTCCTGTGCGCGTTCCACACGCTAATCCATGCATGTACCTGCACGCTAATGGACGTTTCCCTACTGTTCTAAGAACAGGACCATAAGCAACAGTCCGGGCACACATTGGTTTTCTGTAACACTCAAGACTTTTTCTTACCCCTAAAATTAATTTAGATTATATGGCACAGTACGTCCAGCTCCAATTGTATTTCCTGGCTACCCTGCTCATAAGCACTGCACCCGGGTGCTACCATTGGAAGGGTGACACCAAAATGACTGGCAGTCATTTTGGTGTCACTCCCTATGAAGTCGAGCACTCGGTCACAGATGTGTGGGCTAATGCCTGCAGTCACTGATAGCCTTGTCACCCTCAGCCAGTGGCGTTACAAAGGTGGTGCAGGGGGTGCGGCCCGCACCCGGGTGACACCATTGGAGGGGTCACACCAAAATGTCTAACAGTCATTTTGGGGTCACCCCCTCTGAAAAGTCGGGCACTTGGTCACTTGGTCAGGAGAGAGGAGGGGACCCGGCGGCATACCTCATCCCGCCGGGTGAGCGTCCCCTCCTCTCTCGGCCGGCGTCCATCACCAAGATGGCCGCCGGCAGGAGTCAATAAGACACAGCGCATGCACGATGATGTCACTGCGCATGCGCGATTACATCATCGCACACGCGCGCAGCATAGTCAAGCGCGATGAAGTCACTGCGGGGTGTCACCCGGTCTCCCCTCCGGGTGTCACCCAGCCTTGGGACGTCCCTGCTGAACTGGAAAGTGAGCTGAGTTGGAGAATTTTTCCAAATCAGCTACGTTGTCCCAGATTGTTCACTTCTCCTGTCTTGTCCAGACTCTTCACCCTTCAGTGAAAAACCCTATAAATGATTTGCAGGACTTTGCACGGCAGTGAGGTCCTCTTGAGGAAGGAGAATGTTTGCCTGCTTCAGCCCCGTGAAGTAAAAGCTTTTCATGGCAAGCTTTAAAAGAAACCCATGGACATATGAGCTTTTCATTAAAAAAAATGCTAGCTCCCTGGCCTCCATTCTGGTCTAGCGGCCGAGTATGCAGATTAAGAGTTCTGACTATACTTTGACTTTTCAGATACACTTGCTTTTTTTTGGGTCAGTATCTCAAAGAACTGAGATTTTTACAGAGAAATCAGCAATAGCAGTCTGTATTTCTCTAAGTACATTGTTTTCTTTTACTGTCTACACTTGTGATACAATGTATTTTGTAGCAGTCTGTCTGGGTTACTTACACATCATGTCCACTAGATGTCGCCATTACAGTGACAAACTCTGCTTACTCATCTACACTGCAGTGTGATGGAACTGAAAGATTTGATGCTTTTTCCTTTAGCATAGAAACTACACACGCTCTCTTTGAGTTGCTGCTACGACATGAAAGGACCTGGGAAATCTCTAAAATCACAGTGTAGCCTGAAGTGAATGCATTCTTTTTGCCAGCCTGAAAACTCAAGCATCTCAAGAAAGAGCACTGATAGAAACTCTCAAGGTAACTACTTTGATCTTCTGGAACTTGGGGACAGTAGCAAGACAGAAGCCCATTATCTTTGCCTTGGATGACCAGCTGAGGATATATTTTGTGAATTCATTACTTAGATGGCTAGTTCACTGAACTGCTGAGCATCAGGAGCCAGGCTGCTGAAGAATGACTACCAAGACTGTGACGGCTCTAAAGATAAACTGGGGTCACCAAAAATGGCTCTGAGAAGACATAAAAGGGGAACAAAGAATGTGCACCCATTTAAAGCTGGATTCTACCTCTAAGGCTGAAAATTAAACTCTCATGTTGTATGTTCATTGTCACCACTTGGAAAGAGCTGGACCCAGTCATTGGGGGTTTACCCATGGGCTACACAAACCACAATGGTCATCCTCATCAACAGCAGCAACATATTCAGTGACATCAGGTCCTATGTTATAGAAAATTTGGAGGACCTGAGCACCTCCATAATGATTTCTGGCTCTTTGAACCCGCCTTTGCTGAAGATCATCCAAGATGCCACCACAATTAGTCCAATTCCCACCTCCAGCTTCCTCAGTGAAAATGACACCAAGTGTGGGGAGCAGATCCTTAATTATGGTCACATTGAGAAGCTCGTCATAGGAGCCATCCTGTCTCTTATCACTTTGCTGACTATTGCAGGGAATTGCCTAGTAGTCATTTCTGTCTGCTTTGTCAAGAAACTTCGGCAGCCTTCTAACTACTTGATCGTGTCGTTGGCTTTGGCTGACTTGTCGGTGGCTATAGCTGTCATGCCTTTTGTCAGTGTCACCGATCTGATCGGGGGAAAATGGATTTTCGGGCATGTCTTTTGCAACGTGTTTATTGCAATGGATGTAATGTGCTGCACAGCTTCAATTATGACTTTATGTGTCATTAGCATTGACAGGTAAGACCTCTCCAACCCACATCTGCATGTTGTACCTGCATTATATTGGTCTTCTATCAGCTATAGTCACTGTGTAGCCACCAACTCATTAAAGGTAATACTCCTAGATAGATACACTGATTGAAGTGGAACTCCAGACACAACTTTTTGGTTAGACTTGGGAAGAAAGAGAAGCTCTTTCAGCATTTTTCTCTATTTTACGCTTACACTTCTTGTCTCAGTAACAGAGGACACATTAAAATATAGATAGAACTTTTAGCCTTCCCCTATGTTATTAAAAGTGTTATATGTGTTTCACTTATCCTAACCCTAACCATCCATCACTAGAAAAGGAAGAGAGGGGAAGTCATCACACACTGCAATAAAACCTGTCAGAAGTTGTAACCTTTACCCACTCCAGCCAAATCTAAAAAGAAAGTTTTGTATCACGGTCCACTCTATATAAGGGGTCTATTTATCAAGCAGAGAATGTAACTTTCACAAACTTTCCCTGGTGGAGAAGCCCCCCATGTGTTTTCATTGTCCCAAGCAAATATATGTAAAAATCACATTTGTTTTGCTCAATAAAAGTGTCTGAGCATTGGTGTAGTAGCTAAAAGTAGCAGAACAATCCTTCCAAATAAGTTTGGGCTGTTTTATTTATTAAAGCACTTCAAAGTGGTATGTCTATATGTAAAGTTCTGTAAGCCATAGCAACTAATCAGACTATAGTCACTGAAGGAAAGAGACTGCTTGCTGGGGATACTGCACTTTCCACTGACTTAATAAATGAATGTGTATTGTGTCTTTTCACTGTTTGTAAATAGAAGACAAATGATGACATTCCAAAGAAGCAGTAAAGCTGTGTGTACTTGTCAAACGAAACCCTGGCATTATAGATAGTTGACCATTGCTGACTTGTATTATCAAGCTCCAGGGTTGTCATTCTCCTTCATTTACTATTTGATGACTCCTGATACTTTACTGGCTGCATGCTTCTTCCAGCTCAATTAATAGTGAGACAAGGAAAAGAGAGGATAACACATCTGATCTTGCACCAAAAAGTTGGCAATAACAACTTCTATGTTTCAATACTGAAAGGTTCCAATTAAAAGGGCAATTGAAAGGGCAGTGAGTTTGCACAAAAAGTCTGCAGCAGCCCAGTGTAGGCAATTAGGTTTTTATTTTACTAAAGTCAGATGATAGAAAATTGGATTGTTGGTATCTGAGGCTATTGTCATTTGCAGAGATTTCCTTGCCTTGTTTTATAAGTACAATCAAGGTTTGCAGTAGAGTTGGACTGCAGCTCCCAGGATGTTTGATGCAGGTATACTGTAAGTGACATTGGGTAGGAGTTGTATTATATACTATTAGTTATTTTAGAACTGATACTTTCATTTTACGCATTCACCTGTATATGTATGTATTTGTTTACTTACATCAATATTTATCTTTAATCTATGCATTGTATAACATTGTACTGTTTATATGTGTTGTGCTGAGCACTTAAAGCTGCAGTCTTTCTCCTCTTGTGGATTTTTTTTATTTATATGTAAAACACTACTTTATATATCCCCAAAGCTAATGCAGACTATAATCATTCAGTTCCACTGTTAGCATGCATTCATTGAAAGCTACAGTGCCTTAAGATTTATAGCAAAGCCTAAACAATATAGTATATGGTGAGTATTTGGACTAATCCACACTGCAGCTATAGTGGGTGCTGGGCAGGCAGGTGTGAACCCTGCAGAGAGTTTCTTAAATTATGTGTTCAAATGTGTGCCCTGAGTTAAATGGCTCAGTTCACACTCCAATATTCAGCAGGTGGGCAGTTGTGGCATGGCAACTCAAGTGCTGTAAGCCTGTAGGCTGTGACTGCCTGTTATTTTCAATTGCTTCTCCCAGTGGGCTCCTCTATTAGAAGAGTGGTTCAGCCGTGGACAAAATGCTGCAGGAAGAATGCTGTGTATGGGATGGTCTTTTACATTCAAAGCAATGTAAACGTAGCAAAGTGCCACGGGATGAGGAAAGAATCATGTCCCATGTTGAGCATGATCTTCACCTCCTCTTATGTGCCCTCAGCTGCCCCTAAGGTGTATTTAACCATCTATCCTAATGTATCTATCTATCAATATCTATCTATCTATCTATCTATCTATCTATCTATCTATCTATCTATCTATCTATCTATCTATCTATCTTAATATCAATATCTATCTGTCTTTCTATCTATCTATCTATCTATCTATCTATCTATCTATCTATCTATCTATCTATTTATCTGTCCATAGCTAACAGGGACACACACAGATGTGAACTTATACAAACACATTGTTAAGTCATACAGAATTCAAGCACAAATACAGCTGTGAAGAAAACAATAACACAAAAGAGGCAATCAGATTTAAGATGACAGCAGCAATCTGGAATCTGATGTGCAGATTTGTAGATTAGCCACTAGAGGGAGCCCTCAAGCGTTTAGCGATATTACTCTGTTACGCCCAAATGCTGGATTGCTCTCAATGGGCAAAGCTCAGACCTTTCCTGCTCCCTTTCACTTCCCATGAATTTCTGTTGGCCCATCACTATGATGGGCTGTCTCAGTGACCAAAAGGAGGTGGGAGGGAGTGGGCAAGCTCCATCACTATCAGTAACTGCTAGAGTTTTGCTTGACCTGAAATGCTTGCTCTGCACTTTCTTGTCACCTTCAATAACGCTCTGCACATTCTTGTCACCTTCATTAATGCTCAGCACATTCTTGTCACCTTCATTAATGCTCTGCGCTTACTTTTTCCCACCACGCTTGCTCTGCACTTTCTTGGGAGCCATGCTGGATTGAATACAGTAATACTGTACAGTACTGTGCTACAAAGCACACAAAAAAGCTTCACAGTAAGTGTCCACAGCCCTGTCTGCGACCGCAAACTCGAGTACAGGAATCCACGACCATGTGTCAGAGCGAGGAAGAGGGCCGCGGTCGTGTTCGTAACCCGAGGCAGAGTTCGCGAATGGAGGCAAAATTTTGACGAACTTCCTGGTCGCGAACCGAATTGTTTGTGAACAGAGGCGTTCGTGAACGAGGTCTCACTGTAATATTCCCCAGTTTTATCCTTTGACTTTTGAGTGTTTAAGTTTTTCTATTACAATACTTGGGAAGTTCATAACCCCCTCAAACTGGTTTTGGACAACCCACTGTTGATCGTCACCACTCTGTATACCCTAATTCTTATGGTGCACTTATAAGTTGTTGCATGGCCCCTGCATTGGGCAATGCTGTTGTTATGTCTTACCTTGAACATCAATAAAAATGACTGAAATGGAAATGTTGTATCAGAAGTGCTACTGTTGAAATGCAGGTGATAGATTCTGAGATGGGAAAGAGGGACACCTTCCAGTACAGTGTATTTAGGCAATGAAATAAGGTGAAGGGTTTAGTGCAGAATAACAATTTTGATTAGGGATGCACAGATACCGATACTAGTATTAGTGCCGATACCAATTATTTGGGCTCGTACTCGCCCAAATGCTTCCGATGCCTATCCTGATACCGGAACCTTCGGTATTAGGAAGCTGGGTGGCGAGTCGTTACACTGGTCACCACTTGGCGGTGAGTCATTACCTGCCCCCCGGGATTGACCAGAAAGCCGGCTTCATGCTTCCTCATCACCTGGTGATGTCGGAGCATGGAGACGTCTTCCCCGATAACCGGGAAGCTGGGTGGTGAGTCAATTACATGCCGACCGGCTTTCTGGGTAATCAGGAAGCTGGACGGCAAGTCATTACATGCCACCCGGCTTCCTTAATGGGACTTCCAGTATTGGTGTTCGCTATTGGCGAGTACCAGAAAAAAAAATCGGCACTGGTGCATCCCTGCTTTTGGTAGTTAAATAAAAGCTTTTCATAGATATGCATACATCAGACCAAAACGAGGGACAACTGAGGACAAAAGAGGGACAAAGGGATTTGGTTCCAAATAAGTGACAGTTAGGAGGTATGTAATTAACCGGTTAGGGCCTACAGGGTTAACCGTCAGAGCAGCTGGATAACCTGAGAACTGAACACAACACAAGTGCGGCTCTGCTTCTGATAGTCTCAGCCAGATAATCTTTTCTTTTCTCAAAACAGGAAGCAGAATATTTACACACACAGGTCTGACACCTCCGGTGAACTCTAGCTCATTTTATAGTATTAAATCTTTTTTGTTTAATAAGGCCTAGAGTATTTTTGTATAAACCCTCTTAGGGACAGCAGCTCTGGCTTTGCACACACGCACATGATTACATAGAGACCATCTCTGGATAGCCCAGTTCATCAGCAGTGACACTAACTAATAATAAAACAGTGCCTGGTAAGTCCTTGCCTGTTAGTGACATGTTTCTTTAATGTATTTAAAGTAGCAATTCAGCCAAAGCTTGATTTTGCATTTGGAATACAGAGGATAAGGATAAGAGCGCTCAGGTTTTTATTATTGGTGGTCCTGTAGATTCTGTTACACCAGCACAAGGAGTGAGTGGGGAGAGGGGGGAATCTCTCCAAGCCAGGAGTGAGCAACTCCAGCACTTCAGCCGTGCTTTAACTACAAATCCCAGCATGCCTCTGAGAGTCATGCCTGTAACTGTCAGGATTGCAATGTTTCATGGGACTTGTAGTTCCACAACAGCTGGAGGACTGGAGTTGCCCAGCTCTGCTGTAAGGGCTCATGCACACAGACATAAATACAGGCATATGGGCATACAGCATAAAATGTGTGGTGCCAGAAGTGCACGTTGCTAGGGCCACCTGGATACCTGTATCTAGCTTCTGACAGCTTGCGCTATTAGCGTAGCGGAGAAGCTTGCGAGCATTTTGCTTACCCTGTCGAAAGCTGGATAAGGCGAGCACCTGTTTAAATAGCAACCGGTGTGCGCTGTATCCCTCCTACCAGCATTGGAGAGAGGAGGCTGAGCTCGTCAGTGAATTTGGGTAAGGATAATTTTTTTTTTCCTTTTAATGGCAGGTGAGGCTCTGGAAAGTGCCGCCCAAGGCAAATGCCTAGTTTGCCTTGTTGTAGATATGCCTCTGGAGACAGCAGACTGTGGACATTATTCAACCCCTACCACTTCCGGTTAGTTGCTAGAATGCCAGGTGGTGGTCAGGGGTTGAATAATGATGACAATCCGCTGCCATTATTCAACCTCTATTGCTGTCAATCAGTTGCTAGGATGCCAGGAGGTCCAAGGAGGTGCAAGCCTCCCTCTTGTTGGGCTTTGATCAGAGAGTTGCGGTGCATACTCTGGTCTGTGCTCCTTTTCTCACATTACATGTCTCAATGTGGTAGAAGTTGCTGCAGAGCAGTGGGGGTTAACATTACCCCCAGGACCTCTGGTTACAGGAATGCTGATCTGGCACTGTGGAGAGTGAGGAGGAGGCGTGTATCAGCTGGCTCCTGAAGGAAACACTTTCTAGGTTTTTTTTTTTAAATGGAGTGGGGTAGGGATGGGGGTGCCTGCTGGGAGGAGCTGTTGCAAGGGGGCCCTGCCAGGTAGGCTGTATAGGGCCCCATAATTTCTAATGGCGCCCCTGGTTACAAGGGGCGAGTTATTCGTTTTTTGGTAAAGCCCCTTCTTTGGCTTATTGGTGTTAAAGAAAATGTTATTTATGAAAGTTTGCAGTAGACAGTGGACTGCCGCTATCATTATTCAACCCTCCGCTGCTACCGCCTGGCACCCTAGCAACCAACCACCAGCAGCCAGGAAGTTGAATGATGAAAGCAGGTTGAAAGACCTATGGCGGTTGGTTACTAAGAATGTCCTAGAAACCAACCAATGACGTGCTGGTCCCCAGCGTCCCCCTTTGCATCAGAGTCCCCAGGGTTCCCCCTTACATTATAGTCCTCCATTACATCAGAGTTCTCACTTACATCCTTAAGACTATGATGTAAGTGGGGTCCCTGAGAATGCTGATTTAAGGGGGTACTCTGCAGAGACTGATGTAAGGGGCAACTCTGAGGCTCTGATGTAAGGGGTGACACTATCCTTAGGACTCCGATGTAAAAATGTAAAGGGAGTGTCTGGGGATGCTGATATAAGGAGGGAGGGGGGGCTCTCTCATCTAAGAGGGGACTTTGCGGACTCTGACGTAATGGTGATTCTGATGTAAAGGGGAGCTCTGGGGACTTTGATGTAAGGGGGAACTCTGATGTAAGGGGGACACTGATGTAAAGGGGAGCTCTGGGGAACTTTGTTGCAAGGCGGGATTTGAGAACTCAAGGGGGACTCTGGGGATTCTGATGTAAAGGGAGACTCTGATGCAAGTTTGACTTGCATTTTTGAGTTGATATTACGGTAGAGTTATCTAAAATATGGGTGTCAGATTTTGGAGAGGGGCTAATTTTCAGTGCTTGCCATAGGCGCTATTTTTGTACATACGCCTCTGATGGACATAATACACTGAATGCGTGTAAACACTTGCACGCACAAGGTCATAAGTTAATGAACAAGGAAGTTTTACATGCAGGTATGTACGCGTACCAGTATTTACATGAGCATGGGCTTAAGTTCCCAAATGTAAAACTTCTTTGTTCATTGACTCATGACCTTGTGCGTGCAAGTGTTTACACGCATTCAGTGTATTATGTCCATCAGAGGCGTATGTACAAAAAATAGCGCCTATGGCAAGCACTGAAAATAAGCCCCTCTCCAAAATCTGACACCCATATTTTAGATAACTTTACCATAATATCAACTCAAAAATGCAAGTCAAACTCGCATCAGAGTCTCCCTTTACATCAGAACCCCCAGAGTCCCCCTTGCAACAGAGTCCTCAAAGCCCCTCTTGCAACAAAATTCCCCAGAGCTCCCCTTTACATCAGTGTCCCCTCACATCAGAGTTCCCCCTTACATCAGAGTCCCCAGAGGTCCCCTGCATACAGCATATTGTACCAGTACAAATCCTATGTACCCAACAACACAGCAGCTGGGACTCCCGGGTGCCACGGATACAGGGTATTTTACACTTTATGCCCATACATCTTTTATAGAGAGGGTATGGCTAGAATTTCTGACAAATTTTACATACCTACTGATAATGTTCCCATTACTTAATCTCTCAGCTCTCAACATTGTCACTGGGATAGGACGTGAGGGGGACACAGCAAGTAGAACCCTGGCACAGGTCCTAACCCAGTTCTAGCTAAAACTAAAAAGAAAAGGTTTGGGCTGGAGTTCAGCTTGAAATATTCCTGTGTGCTGCAGAAAAGCCCAGCACGTGTCTGCTGTTGCTCCCAGGACATTACTCAATGAAAATCAACACTCACTATTGTAGAGTGAACAGGCTCTGATGCCTGTTCTCTTCTCCAATCACCATTATTATAAGAGAGCTCCCTCCTAATAAAACAAATAACTTTTCCATTACCATCTAGTGATGGTACCCAAAACTGCACAAATAGCATTTATTTAATGTATTGCATAAAAATTTCGGACTGCATGGATGGCGTGTGCAGCTAAAAGGCTTTGCTGGGTAAAGTGTCAGGGCTGTGTAGAGTAAATGCTGCAAGTGTCCAGGCCTAGGAAGTGTGATGACACTTCTGTCATTTGTATTGAACATTATTGGAAGACATATTAGAGGGAGGAACTGAAGTCTTCTGAAGCTGTCATTTCATCTGTCATGGTAAGTAATCAATGGTAAGTGCAGGCATGGGTCTCAGGAACAGATGTACAGGGCGTGCATAGCAAATTCCTTCCATATCCAGATGTGGAATGCAGGATGTAAACTGTGCTGAGAAGAAGGTGTTGGGAATTGGTGAATAAAATATAAATACAAGACGTTAGAGAAATGTTGTTTGTGCTGTTATAGGAATCGAAAGTACACTTACAGTATGCTTTAAACCATTGCTTTACACACATTGTGCAGGACTGTGACACCAATGAGGCCAATCGAGGTAGCCACTTCAGGCGGCACTCATGGAGACATGGTGGGGGGGCACTGAGGCCGATGTGTCCTACCATTCACTCCATCCTCAGTGCAGCTCAGTAACACTGAGCCTGATAAACTCATAGGCTCGGCATTACTGAGCACCCTACTCAACCACTGCGTCTGTCACAGAGGCAGACTCAGTGGCCGAGCCTCCTCAGTGACACAGAGCCTGTTAACAGTGTAGACTCATGGCGTGGCTGAATACCCCTTTCTTTAAGAAACCAAGTCTTTTCGTTACCAGATACAGAGATTTATTTGACACGTGTGAGAACAATAACATTAGGAAATTGTTCTGCATTTAAAGTGATTACATGAGATTATAGGGCAGGTAAACTGAACATAATCAATATTACATCCCACACAGGATATAGCATGCCTTTAAAAATTAGATAGGACAAGTTAATTAATTCCAGAATCTAGTGAGTTAAACCACATTGATCATCATTTGACACTCAAGTTGTGTTTTCTTTTGGTCGTTGTCACGTAAGGCCAAGTAAAGTTCAAAATGGTACTTTTTGTCTGTCATTTCAAGATCATCTGTGTATCTTGTGGAACATAAAGGGTTGCTCACTCAGTTCACCGAATAAATAATCAAGCCAGAGTGAAATGAGCTGAAGAATCGTTAGGGGGGACACCCGATGTAAAAAAAAAAGCATGGGGTTCCCCTAAAATTTCATACCAGGCCATTAATGCAGTGGCCTGATAGAGAAGGAAAGGGGGGAGACGAGCGAGCACACCCCCCCCTCCGTGCCGCATACCAGGCCACATGCGGATGAGGACAAGGGCCCCTTCCCCACAACCCTGGCCCGGTGGTTGTGGGGGTCTGTGGGTCGGGGGGCTTATCTGCATCTGGGTGCCCCCTTTCAAAAAGGGGGCACCCAGATGCCGCATCCCCCTTGTGCAAGGGGTAGTTGTTATCCCTACTCATTCACCAAATAGTGCACTAAAAAGTAAATAAACACACAACACCTTTATTTGAAGAAGGAACAAAAGCCAGTTTTTCCTTTATTCTTAAAACAATTGTCCAATGATGTAATCCAAAGGTTAATCAAGTTGTCCAGTGATATAGATCCTCATTAATCACGATGAACAATGCCCGCCGACTCGCCGAAATAAAAAAAGTCTGCCGACCTATCCAAGTCCGCCAAACACCAGCCGCAAAATGACAGGTCCAAGCCACTTGTAAACAAATGGGCGGAGCGAGTCATGACATCACAACTTACTCCGCCCATTTGTTTTCATTAAATGCCAGCTCTCTGTCCTCAAATGGCATGTAAACAAACAGGTAGAGCGAGTCGCGTGACGTCACTTACGTCACTGGTTGCCAGGAGCTTGGCAGGACGCAAGAGTGTCCCTCAGGCTGATGAGCCTACACTGTTTCGTTCACATCCCGGCTTCGTTCACATCACCGAGTTTACTGCCTGTGTGTGTGCGCCTGCACACCTATACAGGCATTGCTACCACTACCTGAGGGGTAAATGCTCTCTGAGGTGGCCATTTTTGCCACCTTGGCACCGCCCTATCCCTGCAGAGTCCTTATTATTTTTTATCTTAGTCCATTAAAGTATGTTTTCTATGGATCAGTTGTTTTCAGTGTTAGCTTTTTTCTGGTAGATTTTGGTTCATATGGAGGACCTAGGACTATATGTTTTTTTAGGTGCATCTGCTGTGTAAGTATCAGGTATCTCAAGAGATCCTATTTATTTTCTGACAATGCCTTCATCTTTGTTCAGTGATTATCCAGGGCCAGCATCTTCTTTTTACACTGAGTTGCTGGCTTAGAGAAGACACAGTTATGCATTGCAGCCTTTAGGTTCTGGGTTGTCTACACACAGATTGGCCTCCTTCTGCTTCTCATCGTGCTCCTTGTTACAGTGTTACAATGCATAGTTTGAGTGAATGATTACAGGGCGAGCAGCAACTGAAAAAATGAATTCTCCTGCCTGCAGCCGACTGCAGACTGATGACCAGTCAGGAAGGGCACCATCACTTGATCAGAGCTCAAGAACTGATTTTTAATTTAAAAAGGAACAATTAAAACATGAAACTGTTGCTTTATAGTGTTGCATTTTAAGAATATATTGGTGCAGACTTGTAAAGTTATTAGTAACTTTACTTTACTAATACTTTACTTACAATAATTTATTCATAGGAAAACAGGCTACCATTGGTTTTAGAACTCCTAATCTTCTCCAGGGTGGCAAAATATTGAAGTCAAAGACAAAATGCCAAGTGAGAGAGATCAACAATGGTGAAATAGTAACAGAAATGCAAGTGTAATATTATTTTCATTTCCTTTGCTGAAGTATAACATGTTTCTGCTTTTTGAGAGGAAAAGCTGTTCAGTTTAAGGCTCCTTTCAGACCTTTGCATTCTGCTGTGGATGTTACTGTATGTGTGTTCACATGTGCTACAGTAACATGTGCTGTCTTGAGTCAGTTTATTCATTTTGAATGGGCTGCCAATGTAGGGCAATTAAAAAACCAGACCAGGTACATTTCAGGTTACGATACTTGTGTGTTGGGGTGTCAACCATTCATTCATGGTGTAGTGGTTTTACTGCACGTTACTACAATTCATAGATGTAAAGCAAGCCTACATCGAGGTCATAAATGGCAGCAGAAGACAATATTATCTAAAATTGCTGCTGTATGCTTCTGTCTAATCATCTGCACTCCTTCCGCCTTGGCATCATGCTCTGGTTCTCTCTGTTGAAAGTAATTTACTCTCTTTGTCAAATTCAGCCACAGCCTTCTCCGCTCTATGACTTCTTTCTCCCACCTTTTCTCTTTTACATTCTATATCACTTATAATGCATAACATGCATCCTACTACAATGATCTATGTGAAACTAGGCAGCTAGTGGAATTAACTAAAGTGCACCTATCATCAGATATATTTGCTCTTGTTAAGTACATGCAAACTAAGTAATGTGTATTTCCGCCCGTCCCTAACGCGCTACAAAACGGCCCACGCTTGAAAAGGTACATGTACTACTTTGGACCGTTTTGTTGCACGTTTCCATTGGGATACAGCCAAGTAGCCTTCGTAAACGCGCGACGGTCGCGCAACTTTTTTACCGCATATCGCGGTAAAAACGTGCGACGGCCGCACAACAGGCGCGCATATGCAATACGCCTAGGTGTGAACGAGACCTTAGAAGTTGCATACAGCGTGTGCTGGTTACTACTTAAACTGGCGCGCGCAGTGTGCAGCTTCTGAGAAGATACGCTATTAGCATAGCGGGGAAGGCTGCTGCGCATTTTGCATCACTCCCGCTACGCTAATAGCGTATCTTCT
>NW_017306874.1:750411-769036 GCF_000935625.1 Nanorana parkeri | reverse complement strand
CGGGCCTCTACAGTGCCTGATTGGAGGGCGCGTCTGCCTGATCCAGCCAGCCAGCCCGGATCGCATAGCGGCGATCCGGGCTGGCTGGATCAGGCAGACGCGGCTCCCCAATAAGGCACTGTAGAGGCCTGCTCGCAGTGGCCTCGGAAGAGCGAGCGGCTGCCGGATGACAGCCAGGTGATCGTGTCAGAGAGAGGGAGCCATGGCTTCGTTTAGCGGGGGTCGTGACGGCGCCCTCCCTCAGTCCTGCGCCCGGGGCAAGTGCCCCCCCCGGTTGTTACGCCACCGTGTGTACGTATAACACTCACAGGTATTTATTACCTCTCACTGAGATCACAGTATTCCCCTGACAATGCCTTCATCTACTTTTCTCACTAGAAGGATGATGCCATCTTTGTTGAGGCATCATCCATGGTCAGAATCTACTGCCTAGACTGAGATGTTGGCTCTACAATGGCAGAATTATGTAAATCCTGGTACTTGTGCAGTTCTTGCCTGTATTTAAAAATATCTGACACAGATCAGCTCCTGCCGCCTACCCTCAGCTTATGACTTACTTCAAAGTTGCAGTGTTGCAGTTGGATCACTGGGGTATAGAATATTGAATACTGAATACCTCCTACCTGCACCAGACTGATGACATCTCAGACTAGGTAACTCCTTTGCTTGAAGCTCAACATTTGCTTTTTGAGGTGACCTTACTGCGAAATGAAAAATAGCTATTAAAGGAGAACTATGGGGTTAGGGCTTTTCCCCATAGTTCTCCTAAGGGTAACGGGAGGAATGTTATTATTGTGCAGTGATGAAGTGGCCAGCAGGAGGAACCACAGCATTCGTTGTCAACACTCCCAGAAGTGTGTAAGAGTGGATTCTCTGGACACAGTAGCTATTAAAGCGAAACGCCCATGAAAATGGAAGGTCCTCTCTATTGAAAGCCTCAACACCCCAATAGCATCAGATTTTAAAGAAGGCTACGGTGTATATGTAAGTTTCAATCTAACTTTTACCAGATATAGCTTGAAGCATATGATTCAAGTGGAAAATTATTATTTTATCTAAATGAACCTTCTTCAATTATATAATCATTTCATAATCCTTCTATGCTGCTATTTTGGTTTTATATGCAGAGTGGTTTTGTTGGTGCTTTTAAATGTATTGATATGCATTTTAGCTTTAATCCTGACTTTCTCCTAAAGACAAATTAAAGTGGATCTGTTGAATTCATACACTGTGACAGACAATTCAGCCTATTTCATATAGACTGTCAGTTTTCTTAGAATCAGAGATTTCACCTTAGAAAGTGGACACCATGGCAATGCTCATGAGAATGCACAATGTCCCGGTGATGAAATTGGTTTCCAGGAGATAAAAGACAGTGTTGCTATGAATATTAGTCAGGCATATAACACAGCTGCATCTGTTTTGTCAACGAGTGTCCAATATGCATTTTTAGACTATACTACCATTAAGTAGATTCCTTTCTACAAAAGACTGCACTTCTAGACAATGATATTAATATCCAAATGATATAACGGTTCTCATATTTGGCTGTTTTTATTACAGTTATTTTGAATTAGATTCTAAACAATAGATATTGCTGCATGCATTGACATTTTGGTCAGGCTGAATGATTGTATGCTGTTGGGTGTTAAGTGCTGCTTTCAGAATTACGATTGTGCATGCCTTTTTAGGATTTTAAATATGTTAAATCTTAAAAGTATCTGGAATTATAGGTTATACCCAAATCTGGATTTATACTTTCTGCCTCCTAAGTCAAGTGGCTTGTGCTACCCTCCTCCTACACCAGTAGACTGGCTAGCCTTAGTATTACACTAAAAAGGTCATAGTCAAGGAAGACATGCAGAGCTGGAGGTGAAGAGGATGAAAGTGGAAGCCCAACCCTATATTAGAACACCTAAAAGTGATAACAACAAGAGCAGAGTAAAATGTCATTCTACTCAGCTATCAGTTTGGTTCTAGGGGTACATACCCAGAGTGGGTGGTCTGTAAATGCAACATCGTCATTACCCCATCAACAAAAATACTCGAACTGGAACTTTAGTTATTCATGGGTATATGTGATTGGCTCAGCAACATAATCTATGGGTGGTTCAGTGTCACCCTTGGTAGCCCTGCTCCCCTAAGCCATAGTCTGTGTTGGCTATGCAGCAATGTAGTTATAGATGTATCTTCATTGTCAGTCAGACTATAGTAGGGATTAACAAATCTGACCAGACTTATGTTTGTAAATTGTGCCCATTTTTAGGACTAAAAGGCAAACTACTGTCAAAAAAAGGCATGTGAAGCTGGGCACTGCCACGGGACACAGGTACTAAAAAAATCCTGTACAGTGGGGAAAGGGTCTCTTTATGCCGCTTTGAGGGCAACATTGAAAATATACAAATCCTTTAAAAACCTGCTTGTGGGGCACCTTAAGCTTGTGTGTGATGATATGGAACAGTACAATTTTCACAGACAGTCTCATCTGCAGCATATCCTGGCATTGCATATTTGCCTGTCTTAAGATTGGATGGGCTAATATTTTTCTTAACACAGATTTCCTTTAACTCTCCTGTTTTCCTTGCTTCATTACCATGGTGTGATTACTAGGGCCTTATCATGGTGGGCATGGGGTCCTTCAGCAGATCTAAAAGGTTCTGTCAGAAGAGAACTTTCCTTTTAGGTCTCTCTTCAGTAGTGTTGGCATTACGATGTGCAACTGGACCAACCTGCAAATTATGGCAGGCTGGTTTAGTTTTAACTGTAACATGTATTTGTCCCTACAGGAACAAACACAACATATTTGTCCCTCTTAGGGCCTTCTACCAATGCACAGCAGACCCTTTTGTTTACTTCTTGTCACTACGGTCACTGTCACTCTGTTTTATGTACGCTCCCCTTTTATTGGCAGGTTTTGTGCTAGATACACTTTAATGCTCGTAGTCTGATCAGCACACCTAAACAATCATGAATTGCTAAAACGAAGATGGTTATCTTATCTGTGTTGTTAGCGTAAGAAAGCTTTTCATTTCCAGGGATACTATCTCTGACATTTTTCTATTTGGGGGCACCCTTTACAAAATAGGGACTGTCCCTGCTAATCAGGAACATCTGGCCACCCTGTCACTGCAGCTTGCTCCTGGAAACCTTTCTATGCAACGTTTGACTAGCATTTGGAGGTTTTCTGTGCAACCTATTGCACAGAATCTGTACACCAAGATGTAAGTATTATTTGCAAATAGAATAATGTGAGTCTTGTCTCTGTGACAGTTTAGAATATGTCAGAAAGATAAGTTAAAGAAGAACGCCGGGCATATTCATTCTTATATCTTGTAGTGGAGCTACTCATTTCCGTCTAGGGAGGAAAATAAAGTTACACACACCTGCACCTTGGTCCCTGCTGCCTGTCTCCTCCTCCACTTCAGCAATGGAAGGTCCCTCAGTGTCCTCATGTCCTATGCGGTCTAACAGCCAGGATAAAATGAGTGTAACTTTTTTATCTTCCTACCTAAATTAAAACAAACACTTAACCCTTGCAGTGCAGAAGTAGCCCCACTGCAAGGATTAAGAATAATTTTGACCAGTTTAATAATAACTACTGAATTTGCTGTAGAATTATCTACAGATTACACTACCTTAGCATGATCAGCAACTTGCAGATATAACAATGAAACAATAAAAAGTACTGAAGGTACCCAAGGCATTTTCAGTAATAATCGCAAAATAAAAAAGCAAACAAATAATAATTATACAAATGTCCAGAAAAGAAAAGAACTTCGAAGAAGTGGAGAAGGGCTTCTTTACATTGGTGGTCAGTAGAGAAGACCCCCTTACATTGGTGGTCAGTAGAGAAGACCCTCTTACATTGGTGGTCAGTAGGGAAGACCCCTTTACATTGGTGGTCAGTAGAGAAGACCCCCTTACATTGGTGGTCAGTGGAAGGTAGAAGGCCTTTTACATTGGTGGTCAGTGGAAGGATGAATACCTTTTTACATTGGTGGTCAGTAGGAAGAAGGTCCCTTACAGACAGCTAAAAATATCATTGGTTGTTATCGGTTACTTATCTGAGAGACGCTCCACTGTCCCATGCTGCTGGCGTAATTAAAAGACATTGGTGCTGGCACCGTCAAGTGGGAGGTCAATCCACCACTGATCATTTTTCAAGGAACCCCTGGAAACGTCTGGAGAGACCACAAGGGGTTAACATAATCTTGCATGAGAAAAGCTGTGCTTGAAAACCAGGCAGGTGGCTTTTTTTTTTAGAATGAAGTAAGTAAAGGCAACTTCATATTCATCTCATGACAGATTGAGGGGAATTTATCAAAACTGGAGCATACAAAAACTGGAGCCATTGCCCCTGGCAACCAATCAGCCACTCTCTTCATTTTTTTCAATTAAGCTTTGAAAAGGGCGGGGGGGGCTGATTGGTTGTCAGGGGCAACTTCTCCAGATTTTATCTGCTCCAGTTTTGATCAATTCTCCTCAGTGTCTTTAACTTATGTTTACCTCAGCCTTGCCGGTACACCCAGTGGATTCACATATGAGTTTTACTTTCCTTTGCTGATTTGTCTTATTTTGATGTTTAACACATTTTAGTACATTTCTAAAAAGCGTCTTTGCAATTTGCTTATACTTACAAACCTGCTCCCTCTGTCCTTTAAACTGACTATGCACAGCTCCATTTTGATCTGACAGCTTGAATTATTCAAATCCTTTTAGTCAAGAACTTCTACATTTTTGTTTACTCAGCAGCATGACTGTTATAATTACTCATTTATGTATTAGAATATTACTTGGAGAAATTAAATGAGGAGAATATTTGATATTACCGTGCTGGTACAGAACTGCTAATGTAGAACATTTCCGTGTATCTAATATCTTAAATTGTGTTTATCGTGACATAAACATGGAGGTTGTTATTGCTCGCCCTAAAGATGGTAATTACCAGGCTGTGCCTGTCTTCAATACATAGGAGTCACAGACCCAGAACCAGCATATAGTAAATGAAGGCTGGAGAAAACTCATCTCTATGCTTGTTCCAGCTTACTGACTTAAAGTATTGGAGTCAAAGCATGAGTGCGACATCTATGCAACTAACATCTTCAGTAGATGAAGACATTATTGGTAGCCTCCATCAAGGCCGGATTAAGAGCATCATGGGTCTGGTGCTGAGGATTTTGGTGGGCCTTTTTATGGAAATAGACTGTTGGCAGTCACCTGGGCCCTCTTGCTCCTGTTTAGGCCCCCTCCAATTGGTGGAACGCCAGGGCCCAGTCACAGCTGCAACTGCTACGACCCTGGTAGTTCCGCCTCTGCGTAGTATACTCTGCGATGTGCGCAGTTAAATTCTATTATCATCCTCCTCCAGCTGGTTTCTGCTGTTGTCTGCCTGTGCCTTGTCCAGCCCTGCCTCTGCAGAATCAGGTTATCCAGCGAATCTCCACAGAATAAGCTGATCCAATGCCTTATTCTTAGCCTCCACATCGGCCATGCTGGGCCATCCTGAAATAGAAACAGGCTGTAGTAGTATGTTTCAATTATTCCTTATTGAGGTTTACAGCCAGGCCCAACCCTATCTCCATATGTGCAGCCACAGGTATAGCTTTGGTCCTACGGGTAACCATGCACAATGGCAAAATTGCACATCCACATTCAACCACAAGCCTGAACCTAAGAATGTATGTGGGGTTTCTTGAATCTGTATTCATTCTGAAGTAGCAGTTTCCAGAGGTCTCTTCATCACCCTCACATGCCTTACAACCTTATATCCAGTTGCAATGTATTCCTGCACTTTACACAGTCAGTATACTTTCTTGTTTGTTTACTAAGGGGGTTATTCACAAAGCTGCCGTAGGCAGTCGAGTGAATAACCGACCCGAAGTGAAGTGAGCTGAACGCTGTTCGGCTAATCACTTCAGGCTTGTACGGCTGATTTCAGCCGTACACTGACTAAAATCAGCCGTACATCGGCTTTCTGCGGCTGGCTTCGGGTCGGCCAAAGATGTTCAGCATGTTCGGCCAACCCGAAGTGCAGAAGGAGTTCGACTCAGCGATCCAACATCGCTGCTGTTCCGCCTATTCTCATAGATGCCGAACACCAGTGAGTGAATAGGGGCATTCGGCTCGGCTATTCTGCTCGGTACCTTCTGTGGTACCAAGCAGAATAGAAAAACAGTTTAAAAAAGTAGAAAAAAAATAGAAAACAATTGGGCGGAGCTAGGAGTGACAGCTGGCTCCGCCCAAATGTTTTCTATTGGCCGGGACCAGCTGTCATTACAATGAGAGCTTGTCGGAGCCGGCGGTGGTATCAAAGCCGGCTCTGCTGAGTCCCATGGTACTGATAGATCAGTACCAAGAGAGCTCTGCAGAGTCGGCTTTCATATCACCACCCGCTCTGCTAAGCTCTCATCATAATAATGGTAACCAGGGACGCCCATCTGTCATTACACACTGAGAACCCGACGGAGCCGCCGTGATATCACACCGGCTCCGCTGGGTTCTCAGTGTAATAACAGAACGGCGTCCCTAGTTACCTGGTAACCAGGGGCGCTGATCTGTCTCTGCAAGTGGCCAGAGCCAGCCCAGCTCCGCCCAGCTGTGAGTAGCAGGCTGTCGGCCGGCCAATGGCCGGCCGTTCGGCCAGCTTCAAATTTCACCTGGGCTCAGTCGAGCCGAAGCATATGCCTTCAGCTCGACTGAGCCCCTCAGCCAACTTCGGGAGCTGTAAGGGATATAGTGAATAGCCCGTACAGCAGCCCTTCGGTTCTACTGAACCGAAGGGGTCCTAGGGCCGAAGGATCAGCCGAAGCTATGGCTAGATCCTTCGGCAGCTTTGTGAATAACCCTCTAAGTCCCTATTAGTGTTTAGCATGATTCCATGATTGGATAGAGACTCTTGATAGCTTATTTGCCAATAGAAGGTCATTGGGTGAAATATGGGACCTAAAAGCATGAGCCATCAAGAGTCACTAAGTGAATAACCGACACGAAGTGAAGTGAGCTGAACGCTGTTCGGCTAATCACTTCAGGCTTGTACGGCTGTGGTACGGCTGTGGAAGCTATGGCTAGATCCTTCGGCAGCTTTGTGAATAACCCTCTAAGTCCCTATTAGTGTTTAGCATGATTCCATGATTGGATAGAGACTCTTGATAGCTTATTTGCCAATAGAAGGTCATTGGGTGAAATATGGGACCTAAAAGCATGAGCCATCAAGAGTCACTAAGTGTACTGGCCGTGGCTATAGTAGAGCCAGACTACTGGCCCCTTGTGTCGCTATACCAACCATTACTTGGTACCTACACTGTTCTTGTATGAATGTAATTTTTACATGTTTAATACTGCGGCCTCATGCGTAAGACATGAAGAACATCATTATCATTTATAACAGAAAGGACCTATAAACAGTTGCTAATAATTTACTTCGAATCATGTTGAAACTGTTTTTTTATACATATTTTTGTACTTTTTTTTAATATTAAGCCTGATAAAATAAGTCATTTTACTTCAAACATGTTGCTGCTAAGTGACAAGTGGAACTCTACATGAAAGCTCTGATTTAATTATATGGCAACAGCATCAAAAGCCTTTTCATTCTCAGGCAGACTGAACATCTACAATCAAAAGTGTGAAGCCAATTATATTTCTCGCTGTATATTACTTTGCCTTATATATTTCTGGCCATTTATTTATATTTTAGATGTGGTCAAGGTTTCAGTTATTGCTAAACAAACGGCAATTATTTCACTGCAACATAGCTTTTGCAAAGAGTTATACAGTATAATCACAATAGGCTTGATACAGCAGATCTAACCTGACCTTGTTGTATTGAAGTAGGCACAATGCTAAGTTAGTGAGTGTTAAAGTAGCATGGTTCTTTCTATACATACATTTTTACATGTCCTCATCGAAGTCAGGGGGTTCAAAAGAGTTCTGAAGATTTAATCTGGACACCAAATGCAGCATTCAGGCATAATCTATGGTCAAAGATGAAAATAAATACGCCTTATGAACTTCAACTCAATGACAGAACAATGTAACATTATAATTGCTTGCTGGAAGCAATGCATGATGGGCAATGTAGTCTAGAGAATTGCATTACATCAAGCAGCAGGAAAGAGATTCAAAGCACACTGGGAATCCTGGAAGTTGTTGAAAGCAATGGGCAGATGGAAGGCAGCACTTACTACATAAAAGGGATTTTTTTTCCAGTAAGCTTTGATTGCCATGTAAAAAAAAACCCTCTAGTATGTATTCCTATTACAATGCTGATGTTGTAACAGAATAGTATATGCTGGGACTTTAAAACTCCTTTAATAAACTTCACAACCAAAATGACAAGTAATATTCGAGGTAGCTGTCAGTATATCTGTTGTATTTAAATGTCACTAATTCTGTGCCGCGTTACAGAACAACTTAATCCAACGGTATTCAGTTGTCTGACATTTGCTGCATAAAAATGTTCAAGAAATGTTTTTATTACTCCCACCATATTTTTGAATATAGCCACATTACTGGCACAGCAGGGCATAAAATACCACCTTCAACACTATAGGTGGTAATATATTCTACCAATACAGTACACTAGTCAAAGGGGTAGGCAGAATTATAATTGGGTAAGGAAGTGGGTGGGCTCTTTTTTTTAACTGTTACACTTATATCTATGGGGTGTTTTAGTTAGTTCTTATTTCCCATTGTCCTGTGAACAATCTAAGTACTATTTAGAACATGTGAGGTCAGGTACTGATGTTGGACGAGAAGGCCTGGATCGCTGTCTCCGCTCTCATTCATCCCAAAGGTGTTCTATCGGGTGGAGGTCAGGACTCAGGCCAGTCAAGTTCATCCAGCCAAAACTCGCTCATCTATGTCTTTATGGACCTTGCTTTGTGGACTGGTACACAGTCATGTTGAAACAGGAAGGGTCCATCCCAAAACTGTTCCCACAAAGTTGGGAGCATGAAATTGTCCAAAATGTCTTGGTATGCTGCTGCCTTAAGAGTTCCCTTCACTGGAACTAAGGGGCCAAGCCCAAACCCTGAAAAACAACACCACACCATAATCCCCCCCCTACCAAACTTTACACTTGGCACAATGCAGTCAGGCCAGTACCATTTTCCTGGCAACCGGCAAACCCAGACATGTCTATCGGATTTCCAGACAGAGAAGCGTGATTCGTCACTCCAGAGAACACGTCTCCACTTTTCTAGAGTCCAGTGGTGGCGTGCTTTACACCACTGCATCCGACGCTTTGCATTGCACTTGGTGATGTAAGGCTTGGATGCAGCTGCTCGGCCATGGAAACACATTCCATGAAGCTCTCTACGCACTGTTGTGCCAATCTGAAGGCCACACAAAGTATTGACTCTGCAGACAGTTGGCGACTTCTGAGCACTGTGCACTGCTGGCCCGGCTCTGTCATTTTACGTGGCCTACCACTTTGTGGCTGAGTTGCTGTTATTCCCAGTTGCTTCCACTTTGTTATAATACCACTAACAGTTGACCGCAGAATATTTAGTAGCAAAGTAGGTGTGAACCCGGCCTTAATGGCTCTAAAATTATTGCTCTCACTCCGTTTGCGGCGATATCCAACATGTGCGGCACGTAGACGCACCTGACGCATATATGTGTGTGTATTACGGGTGCGCGGACTTAAAAAAAATGTTTAAAAAAATGAATGTTATGCTTCTTTATTTTTTTCATGAATCTTTCAATTTTGTATTACTTGAGCCCTATATATATATATATTATATATATATACATACATACATACATACATACATACATAGACATGTATATACTGTAAACAAGTCTGTAATCATGAGCACTGTGGGAACAACTATAACACTAGTATAGGCTGAATATATCAATAAAACACAGGTTTTTTGTTCTGTTTCTTCTCGGTTTTAATGGCAGTTCAATTTCTGTAAACATATTTTTAGAATGGTAATAGTACTTTCTCAAAGGAAAGCCTTTTTGTAATGAAATAAATGTCAGATTAATGGAGCCACACAGAGCAGTTAAAAAGTTATCATTGAGAGTGTCACACATTTAATTTGTCTCATTTCGTGATGGATCAGGGCTAAAGTTGAAGTAGCAGGTCTGCTGTCGGCGGAGTTTCTCTGGTAATGCCCTGCAGCTACCGTACATCACATCCATCTTCAGCAGAAGAAATATTTGCTGTATAAAACTAGCCCTATGGGACTGCTTCCTGCATTCAATAAACCTGAGGACATTCAGGCTGCAGGGTGTTAATCTGAAAAGATCAGGACACATATTGGTTCACAGAAGTTTTTAAACCTAGACTTAGGGGTCTGTATATAAACAATTTGCATAGCTATTCATCCAAATGCAAAAAAAGAGCAAGGGGCGAGGTAGGATGGTGGAGCTGGGTAGTGAAAAAAATAGGGCTTGCTCTATTTTTTGCATTTGCAGTGGAACGCAACGCTGGCAAAGTTTTGCCATGCGTCCGTTCACAATGCGGGCGGGGGGGGGGGGGGGGAAGCGGTGCCATTTAATTCAATGCACCACCACGCCCCCTCCTGCCCCGAAACGCAGGGAGAAGTTTCTTAGTGATCGCGGTCCATTCCAAAGTTTCTTAGTGATCGCGGTCCATTCCAGCCCTACCGCTCTGGAACGCACATGCTTTCGGTGTGAACAAGGCCTTATTTCATCTACAAGTGAGAGCGCCAGTTGATTTATGTTATATATATTCCTAAAGTGATATTAAAGTCAAAATGTTTTTAAGCTATTACCAATGCTGATTAAATCGCTTACAATAGATGCTGCTCCTTGATGTTTAAAAGTTTTAGTTTCCTGCAGAATCAGCTGGTCCCCTGAGAACTGGCTCTGATATCCTGTTTTAGGGTGGCTTCTTTTCCCTTTCAGGGTCTTCTGGAGCCACCCTTGTGTGTGCTAATAAGCTGTATGTGTCTCCACAAACATACAGGCACAGCAAAGCAATCCACTACCCAGCTCCACCATCCTACCTCGTCCCTTCTCCCTTTTCCAAGCTAGCAGACTAACATCTACAGGACATTGCTCTGTCCCTTGTGATCTTGTACTGGAAAAGAAGTTCAGGGAAGCCAAGCTGAGAGAGTTACAGTCATCTGTTTGGAAACATGAGTGTAAGTGCTTGGGCAAAAATGTACAAAAATACTTTGACGGGAAATGTATATTTGTTTGATCTGGATTCATTCTTGAAAAAAAATTCAATGCTACTTTAGGAACATTTGACCAGAAGAAAAAATACCCGAAGAACATTTGATTTTGCCCCATTCTCACAACAGCTGGTTAACTCACACAGAATTAATGTACATGCAGTTTTGCTGCATGAATAGCTATGGAAAGTTTTGCTTTAGTCATCTGTTCAATAAATCATCATTTGATGATGATTTGGTGATAATGACTCTAACTACAAACCTTAAACCTGTGCTTTGCCCATTTGGGGAAGCACACTTCTCTCTTGGGAGCCGAAGGAATAGCTGAGTACTTCTGCATATAGAAGAACATGTGGTTTACTTCATGTGAAAGTGCTGTGCACAAGCATTGTCATACATGGAGTCTATAGCTGTGTATGAATTCAGCAACTTCTAGCATAGGCATAAACTCTCAGTGGCAGACAGGACCAGATTTACCCTCCCTGCTGCCCCAAGGCCGGGTCCGGGTTCGGCAATGCCCCCTCCCCGCCGAGGGAATGCGGGGGCTGCAGGGTTGGTTTGAATTTTTTAATGTTTTTTTTTGTTTCTCTCCTTTTTTTTAACTTTATCACTATGAGAACACTTGTAAAGAAACAAGTAATTTCTCCTATTCTACATTTAGCTCCGCTTGTGCAAAGCAGTGCTAAATGTAGAATGTAAATTACCGCCCAGCACCCGGAACTCTATGTTCCAGGTGTCGGGTGATTCGAACCTGTGCCACCCCTCTGCAAGGTGCCGCCCCGAGGTCGGGCCTCGGTGGCCTTGCCGGGAATCCGGCCCTGGTGGCAGAATGGAGCAGCATGGGCACAAAAGAAAGATAAACATATATAAACACCTGCATTAACGTGAACCTATTGTGTTATCCTGCACAGACAAGGCAAAGGTTCACTTAAAATGCAATATAATGTATTTACTGTGAGTCTCGGGCTATTGTGAGTACATATGGACTGCTCAAAGTCAACACGGTTTTAGCCATATTGCAAAATCTACTGTATCCTATACATGGCTCACACATGGCATAAACCCTGTTTATTTAATGAGAGGCATTCTTAATGAAAACACTTGCAATAAAGAGAATTGTGCGTGCAGTGAACCTGGAAGCATGCCTCAGGGAGAGCAGTGGCGGGGCTAACGATGGAACAAAAATTACAACTGAGGATTTCATGAGCTTATGCTGTGTTAGTGCAAGATTTCACAGCTTCTGTGTATACTGGCACATAAATCACATTAATGTTTGGCCACAGGTGACTCATTTTATTATACTGTATATAGTATCTTTCTGATAAATACCTCGAAGTGTGCATCTGAACATAACTTCTGTATGGTACATTACTTACACACTGCAGTTTGTTAGGGGTTACTGCAGAAGTGTCAATTCACAATCAATGTTGGGCTATTAAACATTTTCTCATCTATCAAAGGGTGCTGGTGTTGTTTATAGGTTGTTACTAATTTTTAGTCCCAGTCTGGTACTGGGCAAAAGGATTAGATGTCAAAGCAGCTAAGCTAAACTCTATCAACAAGAGGACCAGGAGGTATTTTTTCAAATCATAGTAATATTTTTTTGGAGTGGTCAGTGGCCTTACAATAAGTGCACTCTGTTAGATGGTCTCAGCCATGCTAATAATATGTAGGCATATGTAGGCATGGCATCCCATTTTATTGCCTGTATTTGCTGCATTCTGGTTCACTGCCAGGCAAAGCAGTGAACAGAGCTGATTTCTGACTTTTGTTAGCTACTATGGAGGCTACATTTCTCAAAGCCAGGTTGCTGTCATTTTCACCCACCATTCACCCATTCTTTTGTTTCACTGTTGATGTAACCAGCGGCGTATTTACACTTTGTGCTGCCCCAGGCAAGACAGCCCCCTGCCGCTCCCTACTAACACCTGGACGTCGGCTTGCGGGGACGTGGGCGGCGGTTTGCGGGGCCGAGGAGGGCGGCTTGCGGCGGTGTCCAGTTGATTATCGCTGAACCGCGGCGCTAGGCGTTTGCGTACCGCGGCTCCAGCGGAGCAGCCGCCCCGATGGAGGTTGCCGCCCTAGGCAAACGCCTAGTTTGCCTCGCGGTAAATACGCCCCTGGATGTAACTGTGATGTCTTAGCAGTTTTTTTAACAATAAAAATGAATTCTGTCAAATAGTAAGAAAAAATTAAGCCATTTGGGTTGATTTACTAGAGGAGTATATGTTGTGCACTAAGCAAAGTACATTTTCACTTTGCAAGGCAATCTTCTATTAGCTTAGCAAATGAGTTGAAACTCTGTTGACTGCACTCTTCCAGTCATGTGCAACAGAACTCTTTCCTTGCTTATGATTGGGTATTACTTGTAAGGAAGTCTCCTTCCTTGGGAGGGAGGAAGGAAAGGTAGATAATGAAAATCAGAAATCAGCTCTGTTCAATGCTGTGTCAGGAGGGAACCAGAATTCAGCAAATAAAGGATAATAACATGGGACACCATACCTGCATATACATTGCATGGCTCAGTCCATATGACAGGCATCTATAGAGTGCACTTATTGTAAGGCTAGTGTCCACTCTAATAAAATATTGCTGTGTGGCCCTGTGATTTGTAGATACACCTCCTCACCAGCCTGCTGATAAAGTTCTACTCCTTAAGTAAACCAACCTCATTGACTGGCAGAATATTACTAATGATAGTAATGATCATTGTAATCATTGCTGTCTTATTTTTCCATCCATACACTGAACCAAGAAGCTAGCTAGAATGAGGCCTGGATACCTTATAGCACACCTGAAGTCCATCACAGACATTAGGTCTGCCACCCCCATCCCATGCTACCAGATAAACGTAATAAGAGCCCTCATATTTCTACCTGTTTCCTCTCCTAGTCTGTCTAGCTTGCTGATTCCTGGCTATTTCTGGGCCTGACCCTGGTGAAGGGCAGGTTCTGCATGAGTCAAAGGCATCTCCCTTTGTACTAAAGTTTTTTTTTGCCTTGTTGTTTGGCTGACATAGTCTGAACCTCAAGGACTTTTGATTAAATAAATCATACCCTGCATATGACGAATATAACCCTTTGGCTGCTGGTCCCAGCCTCCCATTCTTCACCTTAGGTGGCCATGACATTTTTGCTATTTTTCACTTTTTGTTTTGCTATTTTCAGTTTTTCATTTGCAGAAGTCAGTAGATGACCCCTAAACCATATATTTCCTGAAAGCACATGACCTTTCAAAATAAATTGACTAGAAAAATTGTGTGAGCATTCATTTAGTTTATCCAATCATGTGAAAAGCCAATTCCTTGTCACTTTGAATGCCAGTCAATCATGCAATTCACATAATTGGATTATTGAACTGAATATTTGCACAATTTTTCAGTCAAAATTCTCAACTTCACTTTAATGAATCAGTTTTACTAGGTCCCAGGTTTTACTATATACAGGCAGTCCCCGGGTTACAAAAAGATAAGGATTGTAGGTTTGTACTTAAGTTGAATTTGAATGTAAGTCGGAACTGGTACATTTTTTAGGTGTAACTCCAGCCAAAAAAACTTTTTTTTACTTTTGGATAGCATAGGGAAGGGTCGTGTTAGTTTTGCTGTCTGTTCCTGTTGTTCAGAAGATGATATAATTACATTTTTTTTAATTTAAAATGACACACCCAAAAAATGTATTTTTTTCTATTTTTTATTTTATTTTATAAACTTTATTTTTTTATTTGTTTGCATTTTTAATTTAATTTTTTTTAAACTTTTTTTTAATTTATTTTTTATTTAAATGCTGGGAGCAATAGCCTGCCTGCTATTGGATATTTCAAATTGCAATAGCAGGTTGACTATTGCATCTGTCCACTGCCTGCTGTCAATCAGCAGTGCAGGGGCCTGAAGGAGAAAGTTCTCTATCAGGTCCTCCCATTCTAATTGACAGCAGGCAGTGGACAGATGCAATAGTCAACCTGCTATTGCAATTTGAAATATCCAATAGCAGGCTGGGTAAGGCCCCCAGCCTGCAGACGTAGAGGAGGCAGGGGGCAGGGCAGAGGAGCCGCGGACGGACGGGGGAGTGGAAGATCGGCCGGAACGGGGAAGAGAAGCCGACGGATCGGACCGGGGGGAGGGGAGGCTGGGACAGCAGCGGAGGTACAGGGGGCAGCGGCGCAATGCAGCGCTCTGTGTCCCCGCTGCCTACGCCAACACAGGCGGGGAGAGCAGTGCGGATTTGAAGGGACACAGGCTGCTGCAGCCACAGTTCTCCTAAATTTACCCGGCGGCTGCGGGTACATTTAGGAGAACTGTGGACCCCGGTTCGTAAGTACGAATTGTACGTAAGGTGGGCGTCCGTAACCCGGAGGCTGCCTGTACAGTATTTATACACAACCTCAATTCCTAAAATATTTGGACACTGTGTAAAAACCTACATTAAAACAGAATGCAATGATTTGCAACTCTCATAAACCCATATTTTATTCACAATACAAAATAGAAAACATATCCAATGTTTAAATTGAGAAAATTTAAACTTTAAAAAAAAAAAAGAAGGTACTTTTGAAATTGATGGCAGGAACACTTTTCAAAAAAGTTGGGACAGGGCAACAAAAAGCTGGCAAAGTAAGTGGTACTAACAAGGAAGAGCTGGAAGAACTAATTAGCTTAATTGGCAACAGGTCAGTAACATGATCGGGTATAAAAAAGAACATATTAGAGAGTCATTTTGTTTCAGAAGTAAAGATGGGCAGAGGTTCACCAATCTGTAAAAAAGCTGAGTCTAAAAATTGTCAAACTTTTTTAGAATACTATTCCTCAAAGCAAAATTGCAAAGAGTTCAAATATCTCATCATCTACAGTACATAATATTATTTGTGCGCAAAGGACAAGGCTAAAAAAGCAATATTGGATGCCTGTGATCTTTGGGCCCTCAGACAACACTGCATTAAACACACGCATGATTCTTTCATGGAAATCACTGCATCGGCTCAGGAAATTGTCCAAATATCACTGTCTGTGAACACAGTTCGCCATGCCATTCAAAAATGCAAGTTAAAACTCTATCATGTGAAGAAAAAGCCATATCTGAACATGATCCAGAAACGCTGCCAAATCTCATTTAAAATGATATGTCGCAAAGTGGAAAACTGTTCTGTGGTCAGACAAATCAAAATTTGACATTCTTTTTGTCAACCATGAGCGCCATGTCCTCCGGACTAAAGTGGAGAGGGACCTACCAGCTTGTTATTAGTGGTTAGTTCAAAAGCCTACATCTCTGAAGGTATGGGGTTGTATTAGTGTGTATAGAATGGGCAGCTTGCACATCTGGAAAGTCATCATCAATGCTGAAAGATACTGTATATCCAGGTTTTAGAGCAGCATATGCTCCCATACAGACAACGTCTTTTCAGGGAAGGCCTGGCATATCTCAGCATCACAATGCTAAACTGCATACTGTATCTATGACAAAAGCATGGCTTGGTAGTAGAAGAGTCCGAGTGCTTAACTGGTCTGCCTGCAGTGCAGACCTTTTACCTATTGAAAATATTTGGCGCATCTTGAAACAAAAAATATGACAAGGAAGACCCAGGACTGTTGAGCAGTTAGAATCCTATATCAGGCAACAATGAGACAACATTCCTCTCCCAAAACTCCAGCAACTGGTCTCCTCAGTTCCCAGATGTTTACAGAGTGTTGTTAGAAGAAGAGGAAATGCTACACTGTGGTAAACATGGCCCTGTTCCAACTTTTTTAAGACGTGTTGCTGCCATCAATTTCAAAATTACCTTATTATTTTCTTAAAATTGTACATTTTCTCAGTTTAAACATTTGATATATTTTCTATTTTCTTTTGTTAATATGGGTTTATGAGAATTGCAGATCATTGCATTCTGTTTTTATGTAGATTTTACACAGCATCCCAACTTATTTGGAATTGGGGTTGTACTTCTAAAGTTTGTAAAACAAAGAAAAAATAGTGAATCTTTGATGATATTTCCTATTTTCTTCATGTCAATTGAAGCTGAATTGAACATGGAAAACATTTCAAATGTTTCATTTAGCTCCTTGGCAATATTCCCATCTTCTATAACATTATACAGAAGCTAATTAGCATTTTTATTAAACAGTTATGCAGATGATAAAATGCATTTAACTTGAGCAAACTCATTTTTCTGATGCAGTGGAACCCACCTTTGGCATGATTTCTGTCTGCTTAGAGGGTCTTGGTAACACCAGCAGGTTATTTGTAGAGATCAGTCGCAGTGCCCTCTTAAGGACACAGTACAATAACATGAAGTAGACTTATAGTGTACTCTTTATGTGAATAAAACATGATAGTGGATGAAGTTGATTCACTGAAACATAAAAGTTCTGTTCACACAAAAATACCGTATATCGATACTAATTGATAATATTGAACATCTGTAATTGAACTGGGGTTCTGGTATTTCACTCCCTGTGCAAAGGAATGAGATGAAGCGGCTCCAACAATGTTATTTTGCATGTACTGGTCCATGGAGGGAGCTCTTTCTGCCGCTTACTGTGCCAAAGATTCAGAATGAGGATTGGTAGTCAAGTGACCACATGCAAGCACATAAAAAAAGGTATTGCAAACCTGATTTATATAAAACAGACATATCAAACTGATTAAGCTAGGGTAGAGGGACCATTTGGGCTATTCAATAAGTGCTGCCTCTCCTTCTACTTCAATTTCATAACAAAATCTGTAGACAAATATAGTTTTTAGTAAGTATCAATTCTGAAAAAGTTAGCAGGAAGGAAATGTGTGCATTGCAATACCTTGGATTCTGGCATGGATCCCCCTTACAGAAAACATGCCTTTACCATGCAGTATTTGTATGGGCTTATCACATCAAATTAGTATAATATCATTACCGAAATCAGCACTTTCTATTCTCTTCATAACTCTTGGAGTAAGCTTTTAACTTTTTGTCCACAACAGTCCTGCCTGAGTCACTAAAGCTGTTGCTAACTACTAGAAAACATTAACACCATTTACAAACCTATAATGCAATAACATTGTTATGCTGGAAAACATGAACTAGTATACTATATATATATAACTTAAAGTAAACATATTATGAGAGAACTATGGAAGCTGCAACTACTGACACACATATGAAAATGATAGTTTAATGACTGTTAACATGATTATCAGGAAGAGAGAGAAAAACAGAGGTTCTTATCCAGGGCCATCCCTATAATGAGGCATTTGCCTCAGGCGGCATCTCATTGGGAAGTGGCAGGTGTGTGTGTGTGGGCGGGGGAAGGGGGGGTGGCCAGAGCGTCCCTGGTTGCTAAGAGCTCTTAGAGCAACCTGTGACACTCTGTCTGGCTGCCCGCCCGCGGTTGCCAGGAGCTGAGCAAGACACTGTGGTTGGCAACCAGTGATATCAGTAAGTTGGGTGGGCTGCCAGAGCCACTGACTGCACAATTTCCCCCAAGAACAACCATTAGCTGATGG
>NW_017306874.1:714732-750287 GCF_000935625.1 Nanorana parkeri | reverse complement strand
GGGACAGCCCTGTCATTACCTGCCTGCTTGTTACAGGTCACATGCTTAGAGGATAAAAAATGAAGGGTCAGGGATAGCCAGGCAACTGGCATTTTTAGGCGAGGTCAGCAAGGGAGGCCTTCATATCTTATGACTTCTTTAAAGCCCAATTGAGACTGGGAAGGATGTCCCCATAGATGTCTATGGGGTGTAATGTGCAGTTGTGGCAGGGGGAGCATTGTGGCACTGGATATGAACTGTGTCTGTTAGATCTTGATATGTACAGATCTGGATAGAGGGAGGATGGGGTAATTTAGGTCAGGGGTGGAGGGCAACAAGGATAAGAGCACTTTGTTTTAAAAGATTACACTACAATTGAATAAGGTTAAACTATGCCATTTTTTGTCTACATGGCTTAATTAAATCTAGCATTTTACGTGCTTTAGTTCTATCCAAACCTTCATTATGTCTTCACTGAGAATATTATTTTGGCCATTTCCCAGCACTAATGAATACATTCAGGCATTTCATTAAATGATTATTAAGCCTGTACCTGCTCTTTAGGAAGTGAAGGTTCCACAGTGTATCTGTGTCTGGGAGTTGACTGCTTTTTAACCAGCATTGCTTGATAAAGGATTCTCAATCATTATTTCATTGCTGTATCTACTATATATATATAAAATAGAACACAGTGTAACACGTGCTTAAAACTGTTTTCTGAATGATAGATTTTTACAGATTGTGTAGTGCAGATACTGCTCCAGTATCTCAGTTCAGTAAATTGATGGTTTTTAGGGAAAAACAGCCAAAATGAGAGCTGACCCGAATAAAGTAATCTAGCCTATGCAGTGTGTAGAGCACTTTGCTGGGACACAGAGACGATTAGCTATGTAAAAGTGGCACAGACACAGCTGTGACAACCTCAAACACCATCTGCATTAATTGCTATAATAATCACTCGGCTCTGGGGTAGTGGCTGGGCACCTGCTAATGTTTGCAAATGCTATGACAACATCATATATGTATGTTATGAGGTAATAAAAGGCTTTATTAACAGATCGGCTAACATAAAATAAACAATAAAATTACGGATTTTCTGTATTAGTTATTTTTAAGATTTTAATCCATGCCAGATATTGAATTCTTGATGAATGGTTCTTTGATGAAATAGGCAGTTTGCTCTTCCTTCCCTTTTTCCCTTGTTAGGCCTGAAAAATGAATATATATGCATTACTTTGGAATTATACGTAATGAAATAATTATTACCAAATCAATAGACCCTTATTGGAAATGTAAACTTTATTGTGGTCTATAAGGGGTGTGCATGTGTAATGGCTGAATAGGTTAGGAAAGACAATTTCCAAATCCTGACGGTCAGTTTCCAAAGTTTGTTATAGCAAGTATTGTCATCAAAGAATACAAAGCAGAAATGGAATTCTTCCAGACTGACTTTATATAAACATTTTCTGAATTGATTGTCCACAGTAATTCATTCAAAAAGGAAAAAACTACAGGTGAAACTCGAATAATTAGAATATCGTGCAAAAGTAATTGCAGTAAGTGCTGCAAAAGGGGCCCAAACCAAGTACTGAGTACATATGCATGCTTGTACTTTTCAGAGGTCCGATATTGTTCTATGTACAATCCTTGTTTTATTGATTGCATGTAATAATCTACTTTTTTGAGGTTGTGGATTTGGGGTTCTTAGGGTTTTCATGAGCTGTAAGCCATAATCATCACAATTATGACAAATCACGGCTTGCATTATCTTGCTTTGCATTTAATGAGTCTCTCTCATATATTAGTTTCACCTTTTAAGTTGCATTAGTGAAATAAATGAACTTTGCACGATATTCTAATTATTCGAGTTTCACCTGTAAACCTGTGTGGTTCGCTTAGAGTGTTAAAAAGCCATACACAGCAGGATAAAATCCCTTTTACAAAGTCAGATCAAGAGGGGAACTGTGCACAGATCCCCTGCTGATTGAAAGGAATGTCACTGTTGTGGCATTTCGGAGTTATTCACAAAGCTGCCAGAGGCAGCCAAGTGAATACCCCAGCCGAAGTGAAGTGAGCCGAACGCTGTTTGGCTATTCACTTCTGGCTTCTATGGCTGAAATCAGCCGCACATCAGCTGCACTTCGGAAAGCAGAAGGACTTCAACTGAAACTCCAGTAGCTCACTCACTGCCGTTTGCCCCTATTCTCACAGGGGTCGAACGGCAGTGAGTGAATAGCCAAATGCCGCCAAGCGGTATTCGGCTCGGCTATTCTGCTCGGTACCTCTGTGGTACCGAGCAGAATAACAAATCAGTGAAAAGAGTTTAAAAAAAAAAAAAAGTTGAATGATGGGGCAACATTGGATCTATTTGAACATTGGATTGGTATTGTTGCTCCATGAATTTGCAAATAATATCACATCAAACAATTTCCAGAACACTTCTGTGCCTCTGAGTGCCTAGCCCTATTCAAAGCAATAGCTGCTTGTTATAAAATTGATGTATAAAGACTAGCAATGCACCATGTTACCAAAATTATATCAGATGAAATTATATCAGATGAAGTCATGTATTTTCCTCAAAAAATCTGATGTGTCCCAGATGTAAGATGTGGTCGCTTGTATCAGTGGAGTGAGAATCGTATCCAAGAAAATAAAAAAATGTCACAAAGAATGAATTCCATCCTGAGACGATAGGGCATCTGAGCAGTGATCCTTGATTTGTATGGATCTTCTGTAAAATGTACAGTAGATCTTCTTGTAGTGCATATTTAAGTATTTCATTGATAATTTTTAGTCGGATCTGAGGTAAGTTTTTTTGTAAAGCAAAGTATCCCCCAGCTGACCAAGGATTTCGTTCTCATACGTTCCTGTATCCATTACCACCAATAATCTACCGTATTTGGCAGGCATGACCCATATAATTGTGCAACAGCTCCATTTCTTCAACACTGATTTCTCAGCCTGTGGTAGATTACTGGTATATGATGAAAATAATTCCATTCCATAAATGTTTTTAGGCCTCTTATGACCTTTTAGCAACTTTTTTCAACTGAAGCATAGCACAATTGCAGGTACCAAGCTCTTGTTGAAGAATCCCATTTTTTGGCTATCTAAAGTACAGTCCGGTATGCCCACAATAATTTCAGGTTTTAATGAGTAATATACTTTCCAGCAAACCTGTCTGAGCAGTCTATACAAATCTTGATCTAATACAAATGTATCCAAGAGGACAGTCCTTTTAGGCAAAAAGATAATTTTTTTTAACACACCTACCTCATCTGATGACTGAAATGGACGAGGAGATGCTGTGTATCAAATTCTCTGATTTATGTTGCAGTTTGCCTGTTGGAGAAAGTATTGTTTTGTATCGGAGGCTGTGGATATATGAATGGACTTTACAATACTTTATTTATACTGGTTACCTAGTGGTAATGATGATGTGTTTCTTCTTCTATTCACGAAGCAGCTTCGGCTGATCCTTCGGCTAGCTTTGGCCCCAGGACCCCTTCGGTTCTACTGCTGTAGGGGGCTATTCACTATAGGCCGTACAGCTCCCAAAGTCAGCCGGGGGGCTCAGTTGAGCCGAAGACATATGCTTCAGCTCGACTGAGCCGAGGTGAAATCCGAAGCTGGCCGACAGCCTGCTTCTGACAGCTGGGCAGAGCCAGCCGTGATGTTACGGCTGGCTCCGGCCACTTGCAGAGAGATCAGCGTCCCTGGTTACCAGCTAACCAGGGACACTGATCTCCAGACAGCCTAACTCTGAATTTTATGTTGTTGAAGGATCAGCAGTGCCGGTTTCAGTTTGCGTCTTTTTGCAATGGTGGATGGGGCGAGATCGAAAATATTTGGTATTCATGTCCCTGGAAGTTGAGGGGTTGTTTGATACGGGACTCCTGAAGTACGGTTTCTTTGGAACGAAAGTATAAAAATTTTGCGATGATGTCGCGTGGTGGGCCATTTGGCTGGCGGCGTGTCAGCGCTCTGTGAATGCGTTGGAACTCCAGTCTTTCATGGGGTATGGACGGAGCCAATTCTTGAAGCAGTGCCGTAACAAAAGCCGGGAGGTCTAGAATAGATTCGGGTATCCCTCTTATTCTGATATTTGAGCGGCGTGATCTATTTTCCAGGTCTTCCAGTTTAGAGATTTTTTAGGAGTGTGCGGCCGACCCGAATCCACCCGATGTACGGCTACGCTTCAGGTCGGTCATTCACTCGGCTGCCAATGGCAGCTTAGTGAATAGACCCCTTAGTAACACTTGAGTATGCACTGGAATTAAGAAAGGACGGAATGCCACAATGATTGTTCACTTGCTGTGCATGGAATCTCTTTGTACCACTAATGGGTGAAGCAAATACAATTGCATTTGTAAAGTGGTGTACAGCATCTCATCTTTTATAATATTCAACTTTGGCAGTGCAGTGAAGCCATGTAATCCAGTTAAGTGGCAAGATAACTCTAACAAAATGATAAATCATATTGCATTGCTATCTTACAGTGCTAGGTTCATTGCTTATTGCCCACAATGACATATGCACCATGTTTTGCATGTTGTCCCTGTGTTTGCAAAGATTACACACATGTGTGCATGTGGATGATTTACAATGAAGTATAGTGAATAGTACATTCTTTGTATGATGCATAAGACGGCTTTCAGGGTTATGTATTTATTCTTCAATTTTTCCATCAGGTTGATTTTCCCATTCAGGCTACTTTTCTAGAACTTTGTGATAATTATTATATTTTTTTATTTATGCGTCAGGTAGATTATTTGATAAGAAATGCATCTTCATTTCAAAAAATTTGTAAAAAAGATAATTTCCCCATTTGTGGGCACTTTGGATGTTTTTGATTTTTTGTGACAATTTTTTGCTTCCCCATTAACTCTGTCTGAGGAAAAGTACAAAAGTCAAATATAGAACCTTATCATTTTTTTGTTCAAAAATGTTTTTATTGAATTTTCATTAGAAAGACAGTTGAACAATATAGACCCAAACACAAAACAAAGGTTCCTTGCAGGCCAAGAAGATGGACTGCAAGGTCACGTCCAAGAGAGTTATAATGGAAATTCTAGTAAATAGTTACAGCATTCCTTAAGATTTGGCAGCCCCTATTATTGCTGCCAATAGGATAATTTGATAATTTTATTTAGATCAGGTAACCAAGAAATTACTGTTTCTAGGCCTTTTAAAAACAATCCCTGTTTATGTGTATGATATTAAATATTATTACGGTACTATTCCTTGACAAATACTAGTTTCTGAAATTGAACTTGCCTCTGCAGGTACTTTAAAGGCAAAACAGAAGCAGCTATTAAAATCAGAAACTTAAAAGTGCCATCAGGCATCTTTACATACCTTGTAGATCACTCCAGATTCCAGGGAACTCACAGTAATTAGGCAAATCTGAGGCAACTGATCAGAAGCTACAAAATCTACAGCTCCCCTGTTTTGCCTCCCTCACCTTTACAAATGGCTTATAATATGGGTGGGCTGCTTAACTGAACAACGAGGCCCAGCATGGGCCTCAGGATTAGGGGGTTTTATAATGATCCTTAACCAATATAAAGAAAATCATTATAAAATTAATATTTAATACAAATAATATTAACAATGTATATTTAATTAATAATAATATAAATATAACAACATTAAATTGTCTAATCTGCATCACTCACCCTCTACAATCATACCCTCTTAAAGCAAATGACGGGGTGAGGATGCAACGTGCTTGTTTTATATAGAAGAAGTGTGCATTCCACCTCCAATATCCTGATGATCCCTCTAGGGATGGAAAAGGAATATCAGAAGTATGTGTGCAGTGTAGATTTAGGGTGGTGGTTGTATGAAATTAGTTATTGCAAGGTGTGCAGTTATTAGATTCCCCATTACTAGAAGAAGAGGATATTTTGGGTGATAGTTTAAGAATGTGGTAGGGGTAAAGTGGTATAGCAAACGGTTCACTCAGTAGCAGAACAAATATGCACAGCTTTTGATTGGGGAAGGCATGGTTAAAAAAAGTATATTGTAAGGAGATGATGTGTTATAGGGTCCTAGTGTGCATATAAGTGGGGTCCTAGTGTGCCAGGAGAAGAGGAGGTGGGTAATGTTAAACAGGAAGATTGAGGAATATTATATTGTAGGGGGTTGCAGGAGAGGGGAAAGAAGAGACTTAGGTATCAGGACAGGCACAAGGGATGCAGCTATCCAGTCTTTGCCTTCCTCTGCATTCAATAAGAAAGCAGACTCTCCCAAAAATGGCTGATGTCCATGTCTTGCAGACTTAAAAGTTGCACGTGAAGATAAGAAAATGTCCCCCATATTGGGATCCAGCTGCCATTTCTGGACAGCGTAACCTTCCAATAGATTTGGGTGTATATTATGGCATGCCTAAAGGTTTGGATATATATTATGGCTTTCAAATAGGTGTGTATATACAGTATATAATAGCTTCATATAGGTTTGGATATATATTACAGCTTCATATATGTTTGGATAGTTATTATGGCTGACACCATTTCTTTTGTGAATTTGTATATTTTTTAACCCTGCTATCCAGTATTGGAAGCCATTACTGGAACTTGGAAATGTTGTTTTATCATTCTTTATATCATGCATGCTATGTGAGATTGAAAGATCATTGTAAGATCCAAACATTGTATTGAATTATCTAACAAGTGTGTTGTTTACAGCTGCTGTTTTGCACCAAGAAATTATGTGAACATATCTTGTTAATGCCTAAACCTTTTTGATAATTTGTGGATGTATGTTTTAAGTAGTCTGCAATATTTCTGTGCAATTTCTCTCCAAGGTTGCATATTTTACACATAGATATGCTTAGTGATCTTATCCCATATACTGATTTGTGTGGAATGTCCTAGACCTTATCGATCTGGAGAACATTTCCTTTCCTCAGCTAAAGACAAAGTTTTTTTATGTGGTCTGTGAAAGGTTGAAGCATCTCTTTTTTTCTTCCTAGTTACTATATAACTATGGTAATCCAGCACAGCAAACAACAGGAATGAAAAATAAGGCTTAAATAATCACTTGATTTATTTTTTTCAGTCATTAGTTTAGATAAATTATCCAGGCAGCATGTATGCATGGCATCTGTTCTGTACTTCTTGTAAACCAGCTGCCATCACTTATCTCAAAACATTTTATAGTTGGAGCTAACAATATTAGATGAGAAAAATATTGGTTTTTTTCAAGATATTTCATCTATTGTATTTTAGCTGGTCTGTTTTTGAACAAACAGCTTCATTAACAATATTAATTACAGTCTCATGTTATTTATGTTCAACTCTGTATATATAAATTCACTTCTGTCAACTGGCACAAGGACAACTTTCCACAGCGGGGTATATAATAAAAACACAGCTGTGATCCTATAAAGAATTGTATATTGCAGTGTATAAAGCATATATATAAAATATGAATAGACTGAGGTCATACAATCATAACTAAAATAAATAGGGATGCACTGATACCAATACTAGTATTGATATCTGTGCCAATACCAAGTATTTGGGCGAGTACTTGTACTCGCCCAAATGCTCCAATACTAACCCCCGATACAGAAACCTCCGGTCAGAGGGAGATTTCCTCTGACTGGCAGTCCCGCGTGGGAAAATTGGAGTCGGCTTCCTGGCCAATCAGGAAGCTGGGTGTCAGGTAATGACTCGCTGCCCGGCTTCCTCATTGGTCAGGAAGCTGGCTCCATGCTGTTTGGCTGGGAATGACAGTATAAATACTGAACTATTAGCAAAATCAGTTTCTGGAAATTAAAAACATCTGTCAGATGTACAGTAGATGTAATTGTTCACTTTCACATCAGTTTAACTGAGACCTAAAATTAGTGAATGAATTTAGAACTGCAGTTAGCATTCATGAAGGTTATCATAAGAATGAAAATAGACATATTGCCAGGTCAGTTGATATTCATTATTAGCTTTTTGTGCATACTTTATGACATTGAAGAGTCTTATATTCATTAATAATGCAAATAAGCATAGAGATGGATAGACAAGTGTAATCACTTGTCTACTGCTATGTATGGAACCATGTATAGTACGATGATACAGGAAGAGATCCAGAGTCTAGTCTCGGGAGGAGCACTGCCAGAAAATACCATCAGTTATAGAGCACTAGAAGATCCCAGCAATACATTATACAGCAATGCAGAATACCAACAGCTATAGAGGACTACAAATCTCAGCAATGCATTATACGGCAATGCAAAATAATACTGTCAGCTACAGAGGACTACAAATCCCAGAATCACATTTTACAGCAATGCAGAATACCACTAACTATAGAGGACTACAAATATCAGCAATACGTTATAAAGCAATGCAGAATAATATCATCAGCTATAGAGGACTACAAATCTCAGCAATGCATTATACGGCAATGCAAAATAATACTGTCAGCTACAGAGGACTACAAATCCCAGAATCACATTTTACAGCAATGCAGAATACCACTAACTATAGAGGACTACAAATATCAGCAATACGTTATAAAGCAATGCAGAATAATATCATCAGCTATAGAGGACTACAAATCTCAGCAATGCATTATACGGCAATGCAAAATAATACTGTCAGCTACAGAGGACTACAAATCCCAGAATCACATTTTACAGCAATGCAGAATACCACTAACTATAGAGGACTACAAATATCAGCAATACGTTATAAAGCAATGCAGAATAATATCATCAGCTATAGAGGACTACAAATCTCAGCAATGCATTATACGGCAATGCAAAATAATACTGTCAGCTACAGAGGACTACAAATCCCAGAATCACATTTTACAGCAATGCAGAATACCACTAACTATAGAGGACTACAAATATCAGCAATACGTTATAAAGCAATGCAGAATAATATCATCAGCTATAGAGGACTACAAATCCAGCAATTCATTATACAGCAATGCAAAATACCCTCATCTATAAAGGACTGGTGCAGGGTCCCGTATTCTGGTCCTCAGTGCCTAGGAGCTCTGGGCCTGTCCCTGAGCAAACTGTAGCACATGGGCCCACGTCTGCTCCTCATTGATGGGCTGCATTTAGGATTTCATGAAAATGTCCCCACATCCCCCTGCTACAATTGCCCTGTTGCCCTCCCCCCCTGAATCCAGCATTGATCTGACCTTCAATCCTAGCTATGAAGTACAGACGTCACCTAACTTCTCATCTCAGCTAGGATGTATAGACCTCACCTGACCACCAATCCCGGCTATGGGGTACAGAGCTCACCTGACCTCCCATCCTAGCTATGGGGTACAGACCACACCTGACCTCCCATCCCAGCTATAGGGTACAGAGCTCACTTGATTTCTCATTCCAGTTTGGGGTACAGAGCTCACTTGACTTCTTATCCTGGCTATGAGGTACAGAACTTACCAGACCTCTCCCCCTGTGATTCTCCCGCTACTGCCAGCCTTGGGTGACCCTCTACCTGCCACTGTGCCCACATCTCTCTTCTCCCCCCACTGTCTTTGTCCACTGCTCCCTGGCCCTTCAACTACCACTGTGCCTACATCTCTCCTCTCCCACTGCCAGTGTGCCACCTCTCTCCTCTCACACTGCCAGTGTGCCATCTCTCTCCTCTCCCACTGCCAGTGTGCCATCTCTCTCCTCTCCCACTGTGCCACCTCTCTCCTCTCTCACCACCACCTCTGTGTCCACTGCTCCCCTGGCTCTTCCACTGCCATTGTGCCACATTTCTCCTCTCTCAGTGCCACCTCTGTGTCCACTGCCTCCCCGACTCTTCCATTGCCACTATGCTACACTTTCCTCTCCCAGTGCAACTGTGCCACCTCTCCCCTCTCCCACCTCTGTGTCCACTACTGTGCTGTCCTCCTGCCGCTGCAGCCAATGCCTGCCTTGGGCAGTCTGCAGTGACACACCGCCTAATTGCCTGACTACAGTGAGCCCTCAGCTTATTCTGTGCCACCGGCCGGACCTGGCAGAGGGAGGGAGCAGCAATTTTCTCGAGGGGGGGGGGGGGAATGAAACAATTGCCCCATTGCCACCCCCTGGATACAACCCCATTGGGTGGGCATACAACCCCATTGAAAAAAATGCACATATTACTCCAAAGTTCATTGTGTCTACTTCAACTGTTTTCTGTTATTGCAGTTATTATTACCCTTGCTACTCCTTCCATTTTTTGGTAATATAATAATTTTGGACCATGTTCCAAATTTATTTTCATCTAAATAATAAAATCTATATTCTTTCTATTAAAATAGGCAATACCACCTGAATGAGAAGAACAACATGTGGATGACACCATGATGATTTACTAAAACAAACACTTGTACGTTATTGGCTATTCTTGTCAAAGTGAAATTTTACCATATTTACTAAGCAAAGGGAAACTTTCCATGCAAGGTGCAAATTCCCTAAACAGCTTATTTGCATTTAGTAAATCAACCATAACTCACCAAGATAACATACATTTATTTTGAGGGGACAAATTACGTTTCACATAAAAAGCAACAGATGAAGTTTTGCTGAGGAGCAGTAGATGCAGTAATGAAATTAAGGAAACATTGGTTAGAAAAAAAAATATTAATTAGGAAACCTAATTTGTACTTTATATTTGTTTATACTTGAAACACATTTAAGCAAATAATGAGCGTTCTAATTGTTGCCAATACTAGACCACATTCAGTAATATAATTATAATAATATACTAATAATAGACTTTTTAACTATTCTAATGAAGTTAAGATCCTGGTTGCTGACAGGAAACAAAAAGGCATTCATTAGGAAGATCGCATTCTCTTACCTTTTCAAGGCTTTCTCTGCATCTTTGGTAACTAAAATCCTTCTCTACCCAGCAAAGTTAAGGTTCTTAGCACAAAGGAAACCACATTTCTTTGAAGACCCGCACAGATCCTAGTAATATCTTAGATCACACTTAAATGCATCCTCTTCATGCTCACCTTCATAATGCCATAGTAAAAAAAATTCAGTCTCAACAAAAAAACTATTGTGGGGGGAATTTTAACTTGATGATGTATAATATGGATACCATTGAACTTTCTAAGACACTGCCAATATGACAAATCCAGTTAAGAGCTTTATGCAATGTTTAGATGTGGTGGACTTTTGTCAATATAAACCCACTGAAGAGGATACACATATTACAAAATTGCTCTTCTCTCTTTTAAAAAAGGCATTTTCTGCTGCACCTTTGTAAATCAGAGATTTAGCAAATTTGTAAGTGCAATCTTGGAACAAAAGTTTTGATAACAACACAGCTCACCCAGATATTTACTCTGAGGGGACAGCTTATGTGATATACCTCACATTAAAGGAAAAGCATAGATCCACAATTTTATTCCCTAAATAATGTATGGATGCCAACAAGCAGTTAATTGTGATATCTGGAGTCACAAAAGCCTTTTAGATATTGCTCTATTTAAAAAATATTCTCAACCTAAATGGCCTTTTGCAAGATAAAAATGTTAAAGTGGTTAAACAAAGCTGGCAATTTATTGGTAGCACTTACTACCAATATCCCCTAATGCTGGGCACACACCTTACAACCATCGCAAGACTTTTGTCTTGCGATGGTTATAAGGTACTTAAAAAAAACGTACAATCTGCCTATCTTGCATAGGCAGATCGTACTTGCGATGATCGCAAGCCGCGCCCCCCTGAGGGGTGGGCTTCCGATTACCGCAATGCCGAACGGGCAGTGTGTGCTTGCTTTTATCTTACGAACATGCTACACACCCGCCGAACATCGTACGATGGTCGGCGGGTTTTCAAACATGTTCGTAAGTTAAAAGTCGTGCAACCTTACAGTAGTAGAGGTTGCACGGCTGCCACACACCTTACGATAATCGTACGATCGCAGGATTTCCCGCGATTATCGTACGATTATCGTAAGGTGTGTGGGCACCCTAAGACCTAAGAAGATCCTCATAGCATTTTAGAGACTACAATCAAATCTTTAAAAGCATAGGGATTTGTATGCTGAATTGTATAAAAAAAACAAGCTCATGGTAAATCTGCAACAGGAAAATCTTAAAATCCCCCCATAGAAATGGATGAAATTACAAAATATAACTTGTCTTTCTGGAGCCTGCCCTGTTTCTCTACATGCGTGCTCAGTTGATCTAAACTTGGAGATGGTCCATATTGCCCTATGTAGTAGCTGATCTACTGACTTGTGTGTATGTCTGCTTGCTGCGGTATCCTGATGTTGCAGTGTTGATTTCCAGCATGTGCAGGGACCTCTCAGGCCAGGATCCCACCTAGGCGCAGATTTAGCAATGCGATATCGCTCAAAACACAGATTCCCATTGAAGTCAATGGGGCCTGTCCACACCATTGCGTTGCGTGGCCAAAATTGCCTGTCATGCAAAAAGGCGCAGGAGCTATCTTCGGGCAGTTGTCGCACATTTGGGGTCCCATAGACATCTCTATGCATTGAAAACCGTGTATTTTTTGCACAGTTTTCATAGCATAATTGCGCAAAAAAAACCCACGATAACCATGCACAAACAGCTTATCGACTTAATCGCCTAGGTGTGAAACTAGTCTCAGGGCCATTTTGTGGGCTTGGAGGCAGAGAGTACTTCCTGAGCTGTTGAGCGTAGGACAATTGGTCAGCCACAAGCAGTTGGTAGGCAAGGCAGGAGACAACAGCATAGTTGGGTCCATGCAGGGGTCACGGTAGGCAGCTAGCAAAGATTGATCAGGTGGTCTGAATCAGTGTCCCTGGAAAATTAGGGATGCACCGATACCTTTTAGATTCCAGTGCCGATACTTTGTATTTTCACGAGAACTACCAAGGTTACAGCTCTGGCGCTCCACCACTGTCCTGAAATCATTAGTCTGTATTGTTTTAGAAAAACTGTCACATGACAATAAACAAAAATGTATCAGTACTTGTAAGTACTTGGGCAAGTATCAGTACTTGTACTTGCAAAAATGGTATCGGTGCATCCCTTTAATTATATTTCTAAAAAAATAATACAATAAAACAGTGATGTACAAATCCCAGGAGCTCCGTGTGCTCCTTACAAATGACAGCTGCCTCCTAAATTTTGAGTTTTTCTCTAGTCTAGTCTTGGAGCTCGAAAAGTATCTGTACTTGTACCGAGTACGGTACTTGGTATTAATGCATCCCTATTAAAAATGCATTCAGGTGCCTTAACTATTAATAAAAATGTAACAAAAACTAAATGTGAGATTGTACTCCATCACAAGAGTGAGCTTGGAGTGGTGGCTACTTTACAACACACACAGGGACCATTGGCAACAAAAGTAGCCAACTCTTAGCGATCTAGGACTAGTATGTTTCATGTTTGCCTACACAACCCATTGACCTCAACATTCAGGCATCACCTTTCCTCAGATTATATGTAAGTACCACTTGTTAAATGTCAGCAATACAAAAATGCACAACTAATTGAATTTTGTAGCAGCAAGATGTATGCCTTTTTAAGTGCTATTGAATACTTAAAAAAAACAGTATATAAGTGACCTTCAGATGTTCCAGATGTTCCTTCTTGCAAAATCATAGTAAGACATCTTGGCGATGGTATCTAGGTTCTGGAGCTTTATGATTGACTGTTACATATATTTTCCTGTTTTATATGTTTTAAATAAATTTGCTGCCATCCAGATCTGGCAGTAGTCCATGTCAGACTAGAAATGTAATATCATTTATCCCAAGACTGGCTGTCAGGAGGATCTGGTAAAATCTGCTCCATGTCTTATACATCATTGCGGGGACTGGGTTTCTCCAAGATGAGCTGTCATTTTGCAGATTTTAGAAGCATCTAAAATTTGGAGGACTTTTAATAGGATAATATCACCTTGAGGTTTTATGATACAAACAACATCACTATCAAGATATTCAAGTATGTTAAACTATAATTGTAACATTGTTTTTCATAATCACTAATGTATACATAATAACCTATGTGAAAACAATCATGATCCTAAAGGAAGATGTAGATCTATTTATTAGTATCATAAAAGTTAACCTGTGCTAACTAATACATTTGCCAAGTCCAGGCAAAATATTTGCAAGCCGGTAGCAGGAATGGTCAGATTTAAATCCTATATCAAAGTGAGCAGCTGGAGAAGGTAATACATTTCATAGAACCCCCCACTAGAATACAGCTCGGCTGAAGACACAAAGCAGAGAAAGTTAGATGGAATGCCACCTCCTCCTCCTCCTCCTCCTGAGGGCACTGGTAACTTATTGTTGTGGGACAGGGAATGCACCTCCACACAGCTGATTGAGTTGAGAGGAGTGGGTGGTGGTCAAAGTTTTGAGCGGGCTCGGGCGTATTTACATGTACTAGGTCCGCGCCAAGCCCAGTCTCATTGCTAGTAGTGATGTATAGTGGCATACCTATGAATTGCACAGAATTAAGATTATTACAATTTATATAATCTCTGCTATGATAGGGCTACTCTCATACCTAGTGGTTACACAAATATATGGGAAGATGTCAATCAGTTAGACACTAAACACACCTATGATACAAGGTTCAGAAGACTAAAAAGGTACATTAGACCTCCTAGGAGAAATATGTGTCTGGTTTCAAAGTGAAATTCCATTGCTAAGTTAACAGCCTATTTGCCTTTAGCAAATCAACCCCAGTGACTCTGATATATCAGACTGGACTTACTGTGTACGAAAATTGGGCTCTTCACAGAACCAAAGACCTGGCAAACTTTGCTTAGTACATTTCATCTCTCCTGTTTATTTTAATGTTGCTTGTCTGTTTTTGTAACTTCTTTCTATAAATATTTTCTTGCACCATTTTTCTTTTCTTTGTTTAAACTTATATTTAAAAAAACTTTAAGCTGAATCTCTGAATGTTGTAATCAGAAATTGAAGAATGTTTTGCCTCTGTAAAGGCTATGATACACTAAAACTCTGTTACTTTATTGTCTGGGCATGGCAGTGAATTTTCTTAAAGATCAGGATTGCAACAGCAGATGTTGCGAATCGTGTGTGTTTTAGTGAAAACAAATGGTGGCAGCTACTGTATGTGTGTAAATGGTTACCTGTTGAGATAACCTGCTCCAGTGATGATCGCTCTCAATCTTATGGTGCTTGGATTGTTTTCCATGCACTGAGAAATCTCTGCACAGGGTGGGATCTGAGAGTTTAATTGTCACATATGGTCACATATTTAAAACTATAGACTGTGGTCTTAATAGAAACAACAATTTTAATGTGTTGTCAGAATAGACAGTGACTGCAGTTGATTGGCTGCAGTAACCGTTCGGCCAACAATTTCTGACGCCGGTCCTTCATTAAAAGTCGATTGACTGGAGTGGTGCCGACAGGACTAGGCCAAAGTTCTAGCAGTGTATGGCCAACTTTACTCTTTACAATCGCTGTTACTATGCAAGTGTGTCAAGAAAGAATAGTTGTATTCTATTCATAATTATCAGGGTTATTCACAAAAGGGTGAGGCGTTTGGAGAAGGCAGGAGAAGTGAACAATCTAGGACAACATAGCTGAACTGGAGAGTGAGCTGAATTGGAGAATTTTTCCAAATCAGCTATGTTGTCCTAGATTGTTCATTTCTCCTGCCTTCTCCAAACTCTTCACCCTTTTATGAATAGACTTGTATAATGCATTGCTCCTCCTTGTAACTCTGTGTATAAATATTTGGGTTTTCTAACCATTTTGAGAATTGTAAAACCTAATTTGCATATTTAACAACTTAAGTTAACCAATAAAATGAATCACCTAAACTACAAAACTTCTGCAAAAATCATTATGGAAAAGTCTAGTGTGACATTTGTTTTAATTTGCAGTAGAGTTCCTGGTCTGTTGTGTCATGTTACGTGTGAGGTCAGTGATCTCTCTCCCCTCCCCTGACAGATGTCTGTTAGTCTGGCTGAAAACTTGAAAGATGCTTAAGGCAGTGATATTACAAGAAATTAGGAGATGAGCTGTCTTCATGACCTCCAGATATTCAAATATAGCAGTTGCACTGTAAGGGTCATGCTTGAAATGTAAGGAATGTGTCAGCCAGACTGTGGCAATAGCAACTCTGGTATGTATGCAGTCATGTTAAAGTATATGCAAACCCAGTCACTAAAAACTCATAAGATTTAACGTGGTGGGGTAAAAAAAAGTGATCTTTAATATTTTTTAATCTGCAGCTGTTACTAAAATAACACATGGTGATCCCGCTGTGAAAGCTCTTCATATTATAGGGTGACTACCCTCTGTTCCTATGTACTAATTGTGCTCCTGCATTCTTACCCTTCACATGGGCTTTTCATGGATGCTACAAGTGGCTGTTTAAAGCGTATTATGTATCCATGGTCTACTGATCGCATGGTCACCATCAAAATGCCCACCCTGTAAATACCATGCAGACAGCGCTGAAGTACATGCATGTATAAAGGAAGTGGCTGCATATAGTTTGCTGGAGATCAGCAGCAATGAGATGCAAAAAAGGATGAAAAAAAGTTGATAACAAGTATTTAATTTATAAATGACAATTGTTAATGATGCACGGGACTTTTGTAACCTAATTATTTAAATTATATTGTGATTTATTATATACCGAAGAACAAATGCTGTGATGTTTTTAGTATACCCATCATGTTCCATTTTAAACATTGTATGTTAGCTCTTCTCTTAGGGTGAGGTTATAGAGTGCTTTTCTACACCTGATATAGAAAACTAAACTGTGGGCACAGACAGAATTAATTTAAATATATTCCTCTATAGCCACAGAGGATATAAGTCCTCTGTGGCTATAAAACATAAAGCCCCACCCACTAGAGGCTGCCTGTAGAAAACTGCAGAAGACCAGTCACCTTGCACAAGGAGGAATTGCTGCAGTGGCCAGTCTTTATTACAGAAAGCTTCTGAACAGAAACAAAGTTTCCACTGGATTACTGCAAAGAGAAGGTAGAAAGACACAAAGAACGCCAAAATTCTACTAAGAATACACAAGACTCTTGTATTTAGACAATATTGGTTTATCTTGGAGTTTAGTCTTAAGTTGAATATTGCTGAACACCTTCAATTCTGTTTAACTACCATCAGGGGCGTCCCGAGGCCGGGTGTCACCCGGAGCTGTTATAAGCTGAATCTGCTTATATGTTGCCTTCTCTGGTTCCCCCTTCCTCCCTCACAGCGGCGTCCAGAGGCCGGGTGTCAGCCGGAGTGGATACCGGGTGACACCACACTGTGACGTCATCGCACATGCACAACCATCTTATTGATACCTGCCGGTGGCCATCTTGGTGATGGACGCAGGCAGAGAGAGGAGGGGTCAGTCACCCGGTGGGATAAGGTATGCCGCCGGGTCCCCTCCTCTCTCCCGAAACTGTCGGGCACTCGGTCCATTACCGAGAGCCCGACTTTTCAGAGGGGGGTGATTCCAAAATGACTGTCAGTCACCCCTCCAATGGTGTCACCCGGGTGCAGGCCACACCCCCCTTGTGACGCCACTGACTACCATTTATTCCAGCACTGTCAAAATGTATTTTGGTGTGTTTTACATATTTAGTGTGACAGGGCCAATACAATATTTATTTATTAAAACTGTATAAGATATCGCCTTACAATATAATATACTATGTCAGGATGCAGTTCTCAGAGTTTGTATTTAAAAAAAGATCCATCAAAATGCTCCTCCGATGCTAAACGGAGACACTGCGCAGTGTTAGGAGTAAGCTCCAAAGTAGCTGTTAATGCCTGAAGTTAAGACTGTAGCTCCGCTGTGAAAGCTCTTCATATTATAGGGTGACTACCCTCTGTTCCTATGTACTAATTGTGCTCCTGCATTCTTACCCTTCACATGGGCTTTTCATGGATGCTACAAGTGGCTGTTTAAAGCGTATTATGTATCCATGGTCTACTGATCGCATGGTCACCATCAAAATGCCCACCCTGTAAATACCATGCAGACAGCGCTGAAGTACATGCATGTATAAAGGAAGTGGCTGCATATAGTTTGCTGGAGATCAGCAGCAATGAGATGCAAAAAAGGATGAAAAAAAGTTGATAACAAGTATTTAATTTATAAATGACAATTGTTAATGATGCACGGGACTTTTGTAACCTAATTATTTAAATTATATTGTGATTTATTATATACCGAAGAACAAATGCTGTGATGTTTTTAGTATACCCATCATGTTCCATTTTAAACATTGTATGTTAGCTCTTCTCTTAGGGTGAGGTTATAGAGTGCTTTTCTACACCTGATATAGAAAACTAAACTGTGGGCACAGACAGAATTAATTTAAATATATTCCTCTATAGCCACAGAGGATATAAGTCCTCTGTGGCTATAAAACATAAAGCCCCACCCACTAGAGGCTGCCTGTAGAAAACTGCAGAAGACCAGTCACCTTGCACAAGGAGGAATTGCTGCAGTGGCCAGTCTTTATTACAGAAAGCTTCTGAACAGAAACAAAGTTTCCACTGGATTACTGCAAAGAGAAGGTAGAAAGACACAAAGAACGCCAAAATTCTACTAAGAATACACAAGACTCTTGTATTTAGACAATATTGGTTTATCTTGGAGTTTAGTCTTAAGTTGAATATTGCTGAACACCTTCAATTCTGTTTAACTACCATCAGGGGCGTCCCGAGGCCGGGTGTCACCCGGAGCTGTTACCGGGTGACACCCCGCTGTGACGTTACTGCGCGCACGATGACGTCAACGCACATGCACAACCATCTTATTGATACCTGCCGGTGGCCATCTTGGTGATGGACGCAGGCAGAGAGAGGAGGGGTCAGTCACCCGGTGGGATAAGGTATGCCGCCGGGTCCCCTCCTCTCTCCCGAAACTGTCGGGCACTCGGTCCATTACCGAGAGCCCGACTTTTCAGAGGGGGGTGATTCCAAAATGACTGTCAGTCACCCCTCCAATGGTGTCACCCGGGTGCAGGCCACACCCCCCTTGTGACGCCACTGACTACCATTTATTCCAGCACTGTCAAAATGTATTTTGGTGTGTTTTACATATTTAGTGTGACAGGGCCAATACAATATTTATTTATTAAAACTGTATAAGATATCGCCTTACAATATAATATACTATGTCAGGATGCAGTTCTCAGAGTTTGTATTTAAAAAAAGATCCATCAAAATGCTCCTCCGATGCTAAACGGAGACACTGCGCAGTGTTAGGAGTAAGCTCCAAAGTAGCTGTTAATGCCTGAAGTTAAGACTGTAGCAGTGGCGTAACCAGAGTTATGTAAATAGTTGAAGTGAAACTGAAATATTTTGGAAAATAATGTTGGCACGGGGAAGATAATGGCCTTGATTTTCAAAAGGTTGATATACTAAGTGCTATTTATGCTTCTATTTGTGTCTCGGGATCACTGCTTTATACTTAGTTCGTGACAAATCAGATGCTGAGCGATTGTTACATGGAGTGCTTATAGAGGACCTGTCACCAATTTAAAATATTGCAGGTAAACACACAAAAAAAACCAACTATTTTTATTTTGCTTGCTTGCAGAGTTTTTCCTTTCCATACATTATTTGTATTCACTTTGCAATGCTTTATATTTTCTAGAAAATGTGACTTCTCTAAGAAGAGTCAAACCCCTAGCACAGCCCCCTCCCCCTGTGCACATCATAGCCCTCACTTCTTCTGGGAGTGTCTAATTACTCTCTGTGCTGGCCCAGCACCTCTGCCCCTTCCTTCATCCCCCTACATAATTGTTTTTGGGTAGCCACCAGGGACGGAGTAAAGTGGAATTATATAGAGTATCAGTTAAGTGTATTTAAGTATATTAGCTTCTTTTCTATAGTTCCATTCAGCTGGGATGCAGCATATTGTGTGGGGGTTTTTCTGTTCTTGATAGGTTATTATGATTTGCTCTTGTGCTTTTTTTTTTTTTACCTTGATCTAGCATGTGCCTTTTTACCTTTGTGATGTCATGATGTCATTATTAGGGGAAGTTGTTGGTGGGTGGGGTTTTGGGTTTATTTTTATTTGTCTGTTCCCCATTTTTTTAATGCTTGAGAAAGATGAACTGTCGACAATAAAAAGCCGATGCTTTAACTTATCTCCTCTGCAAGACCGGTGAGTGCTTCTATACCTACTTTGGAGATATATGTATGTTGCGCTACCCCTGCAGGAGCCGCTGAGTATACCGGGTATTTCTTTCACCCTGCACCAATGTAACATCCAAATGTGGATCCACAGCACACCAACACACCTTTGAAGGGTTTTATACCAGGTTTAACCCTTTCCCTGCCAAGGACGTATGGCATACGGAGGAACAAAAGTGTTCCCGGCTGGCAAAGGACGTATGCCATACGGACCTGGCATTAACTTATACTAGAACTGTTCCCCGGACTGTCCCCTTCAAATTAATAGCTGTCATCAGCTGCTCACAAGCCGTTGATGACCGCTATTAACGAAAATACTGGGCGCCTCCCGCCGGCACCGCTGCTGCCGGCTGCCAGCATCTGGAGTCTCTCATCCCTGCCTGAAGCAGCTCCATGCAGGGATGAGAGACCCCATGGATCCCCGCTGCTGTCCCCCACTTGTAGGGTCTGTGGCAGCGGGGATCCGATGAAAATTGGCCGGCAGGGGGCCGAGCAGTGGCTGGCCGCAATCCAGGATGGCCGAGCTGTGTTCTGATCGGAGCCGCTCTCATCCTGTGAGTTTTTGGATGACCGCGGCTCTGTAGCGCGGCCCAGCGGGGGATCGTTAAATATCGTTGATATTTACCGATCCCTCTGTGCAGAGCAAACCCCGGAGTGATCGTTTGATCACTCCGGTGTTTGTAAATAACTGGGGACACATAATACTACCGGTATGTGTCCCCAGTTATGAATGAACAGGCTGTGATTTACATCACTTCCTGTTCATTGTCAAGGGTCCACATAACATACACATATTGAGATGTACGCCATGCACATGGGCTGCAGTGTGCTGTTAGAACGCATCACAGTGCATGATTTTTTTTCTTTTAAACAAAAATTAAACTGTGGCAGCGCATGGCAAAGCTTTGTGACGCATTGCCATGCATTATGATCTTTGTGTTGCAATTAAATATATGCCTGTATCATTTTATTACAACACAAACACCAACACAGCGTAAAAACAATTTTATAACATAAGTCGCTTATTTACAGTTTTGCGTACCGTAAATTTTTCTACCTTTTCGCAAAAAGGCGCAATTTCAAATTTGCAAATATTTGTTATTTATTAACTCAGTTCAGTTTTATCTTTTAGATTTAGTCAGAAAAATTTTTTTTGGGTGGACTGAAACTGATTTTAATGCTTTATCAATTGCATTGTGTATTTTTATTGGTTTAATATTAATTTGAGAAACATTTGCGCAATTATCGCAGGGCCTACAAATTTAGTAGCACCATCTTTTTATTCTACCGGGCCTGCGCTTTCAGAAAATATATGGTTTGGGGGGTCTTTTACAAATGCTAGCAACGCAGCAGTTGAAAATCAAATCAATATGGAAAGTTGCCGGCATCTGGGGCCTCTCATATATGCCTGGAGCCGTTCCAGACAGGGATCTGTGACTCCATGGATCGCCGCTGCTGTCCCCCGCTTGAGACAAAAACTCCAGCGGGGGGGGGGGGGGGGAGGAGCAAGTGTCGGCTGGCAGGGAGAAGCCGCAAGTTTCAGGATGGCCTAGCGGAGAGGAGAACGGAACCGCTGTCATCCTGTCAGGTTCTGGATGACAGCGGCTCTGTGCGTGGCCGAGCGGAGGATCGATAAATATCATTGATATTTACCGATCCTCTGTGCAGCACAAACACCGGCGTGATCGTCTGATTACTCCAGTGTTTGTAAATAACTGGGGACACAGGGGGTTATTCACAAAGCTGCTGAAGGCAGCCGTGTGATTAACCAACCTAACCTCCGGCAGGCTACTCGCTGCTGTTCGGCCTGTTCTCATAGGAGCCAAACAGCAGTGAGTGAATAGTCAAATGCCGACGAGCTCTGTGCTACCGAGCAGAATAGCAAAAGGAGAAAAAAAAAGGAGAAAATGATTGGGTGGAGCTAGCATTGACAGCTAGCTCCGCCCAACTGTTGGCCTGGTTCACTAGGTAACCAGGAGATGCTGAACTGTCAATACACACTGAGAACCCGGCGGAGCCGCCGTGATATCATGGGTTTACGCTGTCCAGAAAAACTGGCAGTTAGAGGATTGGGACAAATCATTTAACACTGACAGGGTGCATGCACTGGTCTGCTTTTATTCACTTGTGTAAATCCTTTATCCCAAAAGAAAAAAAAGAAAAAGAAAACTGTTGCTGTAACTGCTGTTAGTCAGATCCACCTAGGCAAATATAGGCACATTCCTCCTGTACAGGTTTGGTGGCCATTTGCCCTGCAGAGCAAAAACAAGCGGGTGGGAGGGCAGCAGATTCTCCTTACAAAAGGGGAATGGGTCTATCCCTGTTTCGCTTAATGATTCACCCTTTCCAAATCTTTAAAGGAAGACTGACAAAAGGAACATTACTCTGATTACAAATACAGTGAACAATACAGAAATCTGGATTTCCTCCTGAAGAATGGGAATTTCCGGTAGGATGGTCTCCCTTTTACGTAATCACTGTGTAGCCAATAAGACTAAACAAATGAACGGGAGCTTGTCCTACTGGCCCTAGCTTCCGGCATTAGGGCCACTTAAAGGGCTGACTCCCACCGGGGACAAGGGGTTAATATTCATATATAAATATACATCTATTAAATAACAATATGATACACTCCTTTTAAAAGAACTGATTTTTTTCTAACATTGATGTTTCAACATTTTCTACAGCCTTAGCCAAGAAAACTCAGACTATAGCTGGGATAAACCCATCTACAGTCTGTGTATAAGGCAATGTTCTGCTTCTTCTTTTGTGAAAGTAGAAAAATAATCCTCCAACTCTAATCTTCTGTTGGCTGGATATGGTATTTGCTGACTGTCAGACAATGACTTTCCAAGCTTTTAGTAGCTTTCCAGTATTGAAATAACATTGTCTTTTCAAGATAATGGAATTCCTACTCGCTGTACTAATATTATTAAATTTTTTTATGATATAGTCTGTCTTTTCATTCACTAGTATTGTATTTTATTGTATCAATTACAAGGACCTACCAATGCAGAATAATAAGCAAATATTAGAAAATAAGCTAGCAACAAAGTTTTTAGAACAAATACAAAGTAGTTTTGTTTGTAAAAGCTAAACATTTGGGCTCACTTGAAGAGAACTTTCCTTGGCAACAATATATATACATATATATATATTGTGATAGTTTGGGGACTATAGCCCAATGGTGCACGCTAAGAGACCACTTCTGAAGCTGACTTTAACATAAAAAGGACAGTATTTATGCGTTCAAAAGGTCAACAGTCCACGAACTTCACAAAACATCTTGCCTTTCTTAAGCATAAATGAAGCATAACGGTTCATTAGACTCATCAACACATCATGTTTTGGTCTCACCGACATCTGGCTGTCCCATACACTCCCAGTGTGATAGCCCCAGGACTCTACCGTATTTCTCTGTAAATACAGTCCTCGGCACTGCTCAGTATCTTTCCTCAGCTCCAAGCAGTTCAGTATTCACCCCTCATGGGTCACTGTCTCTCTCCGTTTCTCTAGCAGGTTTCTCAGGGTCCCCAACCCTCTTGACCTCTCCAGACTTCCTGGCTGTGTCACTTGTGCTCGCGCACGCAGCAGAGTCTGCCTGTGGTCGTGTGCCTCCTGCACACCCGCAACTCTCTCATGAGCTCTGGGCTGGCTTCCTAATGAGGCTCCTCTCAGCCACCTGATCAGCCCAGGCTGGTCATTGGCAACACCTGACCCCAGGACTGGAGATCTGATCCCATTATAGTCCGGAAAACCTGGAAAGAACTGAACAGCCAGTTCCTCCTCTGCAAAGTTGTTCACATTGTGGAATAACATCATAGAGTCTGTGCATACCACTGTTTATTTCCACTGTTTATTTTAAGACTGCCTTGTATATCTTAGTAGCCCCCATGTCTGGGAAATACATTGAGGGGTATTTACTAAGGCTGGAGCAGACAGACAGTCTGCTGGAGCAGACAGCGTTCGGCTCACTTCACTTCGGGTCGGTTGTTCACTCGGCTGCCTGTGGCAGCTTAGTGAATAGACCCCTATAATTTCAAAACAAATGTGAGACTATAGTCCATCACACAAGTGAGCTTGGAGAGGCGGCTACTTTACAACACACAGGGACCAAGGGAATAAACGTAGTCACCCTCCAGAAGGAAGGACAGTGTCAGCACCAATTCAGAGATGATTTGAGGATCTACAGCTGAGTGATACACTATTGTTAATAGTTGAGGTACTTGAATGCATTTTTAAGATTTAACTCTTGAGTGTCACTATAAGTTGGCACTTCATCACAGCCCCTATAGCTTAGAATGCAGATGCCTCTCAGTAGCTTGCTGATTAAAAAGAAAAAACTACCATAAGGTCAGAATGTGAAAACATATTATGGCAGGGGCTTGACTTTGACTTCCAGTTGATGATGTCATCACTGTAGATGTACATTTGTATCATTGTGTAAAGAAAGAAATAACACTTCAGGAGGATCACAGGAAATTATGTAAATGCTGGTAAACTGAAGCCACTTTTAGCATAATGTAATGAACGATCCACTGCACCACAGCTGCTTTTAGGAAATATGTTTGAGCAGTTTGAAATATCTGAGCAAAGCAATAGATTCTGTTGTTATACATTTAAAACAGCGGGTACTTAATTGTACAGTTCTATGACTAATTGCCTGGTGGTTTGAAAAGAGTAAGAGCCTGATCTGCTAGCCTGTGATGCCTTGTCCTGCTAAATTTCCTGGAGAGCAGTCGGTATATATATGGTGGGTCCTATCATGACCCTGAATCTGCCATATTATTGTCACTTACAGTCAAGAAGCCCACTTAAAAAAATCTGGGAAGGAGAAAGAAGAAAATCTGCAGATAAGAATAGTGTAGGGTTTTTTGGGCTTTAAAAATAGAGTGGAGTTTGATATAGGCATGCAGATTATACACTGTTTAAGGGAAAACTAAAACAGCTCATGATATGCTATTGCTTTTGCAGTTGGTCAAGGAAAGAGGGTCACATTATTTTAACAGTCCAGTGAGAGCGCGAAACAAGACAGCATGAGAGTCCAAAAATGTTTAATAATGTAATGGGTTCATAAATGAAAAACACAGAACAGCCAACATGTTTTGGGGGTTCAAAGACCTCAAGACCTTAAACATGATAGGTAGTGTTATGGACTAAAAAACTAGTACAAAATACAAGGGAATAATTACTTCCTGTGTAGGGTATAGCCAACATCATTGAAACAGAAAGGTGTTTACATCAGTGTTTTTTTTCTGATTCACACATGTTGGCTATACCCTACACAACAATGTCTGGTAATTTTTGATTCCGTAATACTAACCTATCATGTTAAAGCCCTGAAGAAGGCGTAGGTCTTTAAAACCCCAAAACGCATTGGATATTTTTTATTGTCGCTTATGAACCAATTCCATTATTAAACATTTTTGGACTCTCATTCTGTCCTGTTTGGCACTCTCATTGGACTTTATGCATGCATATATCTTCAACCTTGGAATCCCTTGTATGTGGGATGTTCCATTTCTGTTGAGAGCGACCTCACCGGGGCCAATGGAATTTATCACATTTGGACCAATGTTTTGAATATTTGAATCCAGCACCTCACATGTATTTGTTCCACATTAGCTTACCAGAAAGAATACCATGATAACCAATACAATGATTTTGAACAGAGTTTGGGCAGACCTCACAGCAGACTGTTAGCAAGTATCCTCTTTAAAAATGCATGAGTTATGTTGATGCACAGTGTTGGTATACCAATTTGGGATGTACCCTTCCTCAAAGTCCAAGGAATTAGTAAAGGCAATTATTCTCATTTCCCTGGCAGATAGTTATTTAAAAGGTAGCTATAGTTAAAATATTTTTAGTATTATTTATTTTTAGGGTCATGATACTGTCTTGCACGCAAATGGAGGCAATGAGCAAGTCAATCAAATGTTCTTGTCTGATGCTCTCAGTTTCAACTGAAAACCTTATTGAACACACAGAATATATTATTCTGCAACAATAGGCATGTGTGCTCTTTGCACCAGATCCTTCAGGCATCTTATTTCCTTGATGACTAAATTATCAGATCTTCCTCTAGTGCCTAGGGCACCAAATTTGAGATTCTGTGGGGCACTGGCACAGCATGCCAAGAAAATCCTGATAAGATCCTGAAAATGATTTCTTTAGCAATATATGCACATGACAAGGTGGCACTTCTTTTAATCTGAAAACTAAAAAAAATATGTATTTTCCCTTAATTAGTACCAAAAGTTCTTTTCAGTGAAGCCAGTTGATGAAGCTCATTACCATTCTGAGTGACAGGTAAGGTTGAAGGGATGTCTGGCGAACAAATTAATCAAGGTTTATGTAACTTGTCAAGACAGTATGCTGAAGGTCGGTAAAAAAAGGATTGAAAATCACAGTCTTATTATTTGACTGGTAAACTTGATCCCAATGTAGAACGTAGCTCTTAGTAGTCAAACCAAACCTCAGAGTCTAGCTTCAAGACTAAATGGTGCTGCTACAATAGGCTGTCAAGGTTCCTGTCAGTGTGCTTGAAAACATCATTGACAATGTCATCCAAATAAGTAATGCATTACTCTAAAGTATACAAGACCATTTATACAGATATATCATTATCTTTTACTGTAGCACTTTGCAGTGGTAAGCAAAATGCTAGTTATGAAATGTAACATGAAAAAATGGTGTGACGAACTTACCTCAAATTGTTCACAGTTTCACTGGGCAAATGACATGATAAAGAGGCTCTAAATGTATTATTCCAACTATTCTGATTGCATTAGAACAGGACTAATTATATGTTTTGAACCAAATAGTATTTATTAAGGTTTCGTGAAGCAGGGCCGGACTGGGACAAAAAGTAGGCCTGGGCATTTTAGACTGAACAGCCCAATCATGTTACCCAAAAACAGGCCCTGCCCCATCGCAATCCTGGTGTGGAGCCAAACACAGAGGCGCAATCAAGGGATGGGGCCAGCCTCTGGTAAGTAAAAGAGGGCTACAGTCGACACATGAGCCTTGCTAGAACCAGCATACAAACCGTACCACACTATGCAAACCTTGCAACAACCAATATACAAACCTTGCAACAATATAGAAAGCTTGCTACAGAGAAATCCTGTGATATCCTTAGTGCATCTCCACCTCCCCAACCATCCCCGAGCCCGGTGTACAGGCCAATGCTCCGGAAATAGCGCAACATCGGCACAATACCACCTATTCTATACATAGGCCAACCACAACAACACTGCACTGACAGCTTTTAGCGGGCCTTTCAGTGCCGAGACTCTATTGGCTAGGAACTCTGCTTTGATAAGTAATTTCTGCTTCAAATTGAAAGCTTTATGTGTGGCAGAGACTGCTGACACTCATGTGGATACTTACAGATTGTAGAGCTGGCATACGAGTAATAAAATGCAGGATACCAGGAGCACAAGCGGCTCTCTAATTAGGGAAATTAGGCGGCTGCAAGGCCTAAGGTGGCAGCCTAATTTACCTAAATACGGAGGATAATATATGCAGTATTGACTGTATGGGAGGCACATACAGTAGAGGCTCTATAGGGGACAGACAGGTATAGGATAAATATGGGTCCATGGTGTACACATGATTATTCAGTAAGCAGAAAGCTTTGAAAAACCCCCCATATTATAATAATATCATCCATATATATTAATATTTTCCATCTTCTACAATGGTGTTACTGATTATTCGTTGCCTCCAGAGCTGGCAAAGTTGGCTAATAGTCCTCAAAGTCCCATAGGTGGACTGTTCTGATAATGTCTAGCCTAGCAAACCTATTGAAAGGCAATGGGTTTCCAAGTGTGATAGTGAAAAATTAGTGATTGGTGGCAGCCTTGCTGCCATACTCATCGTTAGCAGTACGAGGAGTGGCACACCGACCTCCTATCACCCTTGGCTGGGCCCCCCACCAGCCCTGGGGACATGTATCCGCCGCTGAACCTGCAGCCCGCACACCGTGACACTTCCTTCTCACAACCTGCCCATCGCCACCTCATAGGACGACTGAGACGTGCATGTAAACCTCCTCCAATCAGCGGTCCGCACGTCACTCAAGCTCTCAAGGCAGGCCATCAAGCATAGCAGACCGAGCCGGGCCAGGCCATACAATCACAATTAGGGCTTATTTGCCAAATATGGTCCTAGCATTTACTACCATAGAGGCAGGACATTAGCTAAATGGACTCATATGGGAATACACTTCAATATAAATGGCCTTCAAGTAAATCTGTCACTTAAGTAAAAACCACAAAACAAACAGCGATCCACAGGAAGAGGTGAGCATTATCATCTTATCGACTAAGGCTCCCTGTTGGTTAGCGTAGCAGCCTTTTGCATTAAGGACCAATAGGGTACTTTAGGAAGTGAAAACGGATGGGGTCAAGCTAGACTTTTACAGAAAAAGTTGAAACTCACATATAACTTCAGCTGCCTCTCTCTGATTCTAACATCTGTTTTTTACTGAAGGTAACCTCTGCTTTTTTCAGTGTATGCACAGAATAGATTGCACAGTTAGTAATCAAAACATTAGTTAACAGTTCAGAGAGAAGACTGTAATCTGTGGCAGTTTTCCAAGCTAGCATTGAGGAAACATAGTGTTCAGTAATCAGTGTTGGCTGTAAACCAAGATTATCGTTAAGTGGAAGTCATTAATCAAAAATCCAGAATTTAAATATTTCAGGTATTCTATGGCCAGAATGCAATTTAATATTTTCAAAAATATAAAAGAACATATGTCTGTTTTAGGTTGGCGCACAAGCGTTTCTTAATGTAATCTGTATTCACATTACTGGAGTATCAGCTGGCCTGTGTTTGATCTGTCACTGATATCTGTATCACCTTTCCTTTTATTTGTTCCTTCTAAATGCATCAGAGCTGTCTTTCATTTAGTAGGGAGAAGCTTTTATTATATGTACACTTTAAAAACAAAATCCCCATTCTGGGTGGAGAATTGGTTTTGATAGGGATGTTGCTGTCTCTTCTGTTTACAATATTAACAGTCCAGGAGCCATGTAAAGGTGTTATTTATATTCAACTAATTTTTAGTGTTCACTTTATATCATATATTTATTAACATGTTTATATATTTTTGCATATATACTATAGGTATGTACTTGACATTTTACTTTCTTTCTCTCCCCATTTACTGTATGTGGTGTCCCCCAATAGTGTAACTGAACTTCCTAACACTAACCCCTAGTCCTAATATTAACTTCTTAATGCAATGGTAAAAACCCTCAATAACCACACAGTAGACATGTGCGATTCATTTTGTTCTGAATTGAAATTCAGGTGAATTGCTGTAAATTTGGACATTCAGATGCATCCGTATTTCCGCATGACAGAAATAACTAATCCAAATATATCCGAATGTTTGATAACGAAATTCGGAAATCCAAATTTCATTCAGAATGAAACAGAAGTGGGAAAGCTGCCATTTAAAGCTCAGCTCTCAGGCTTCTCTTCTCTTTAGTCACACTCTGGACTTGTATCCCCAATGAAAACAAAGTAACAGAATATTGTTACAAAATGTAAACAAAGAAAGAAGCTGAGAGCTGTGTGTTATTCTGTAACTTCTGCTTCTTTGTTTACATTCCAATCCCCAATTTAAACAAAAATCTGACAGCTGTCACAGATTACACAAAAGTGTTAAACAGTCCACAGAAATAATTATAAAAAACAGCATGCAGTTCCCCTGACAATTCATGCCAGACCCTCTAGGTCTGGTAGAAATGTTAGGGGGACCCCCAATGTAAAAAAAAAAAAGTAAAAACAGCATGCGGATCCCCCGTCAATTCATACCAGACCCTTTAGGTCTGGTAGGAATTTTAAGGGGGACCCCAACACCCAAAAAACTAAAAAAGTAAACTAAGTAAACTAAAAATCCCATACCAGACCCGTAATCTGGGCAGCATCCGAATGTGAATGCCTAAACGAATTGACTTTCAGACCCGAATCCCTAAAAACGAAATAAGGAAACATTCGAAACGAAACACATTTTTTGCCAGCTTACATGTCGCTATATAGCTGGAATAAGCAACATTGTCAATATAAACACAAACAAAACACAACACATTCCTTTCTCAGCTCAGTGCTAACATACCATGGTAGAAGCATTCCCAAGAAGCATCTCAATCAGCACTCATTCAACCTCCTAGATAAAATCAAAGCAAAATGAGCTTCAAACTAATAAGCTCCAATATAACTATATAGGAATAGGCAGACAATTGAAGTTTGCAGCAAACAGATTGTATAGACAGTTCATAAACACTTATATGGGTGAGTGTTATTGCATATGACATTCATAACCGCATCTACAAGCTTTATGTTCAAATTGTAAACCATGACCAGATAACTGCTTAGCAGCTCAGCAGCAACTGGATTGGATTGTGCATACAATCACTGTACATACAATATAATCATTGGAGCTTCTTAGTTTGCAGCCCATTTTGCTTTGATTTTATCGAGGAGCTTGATTGAGTTCCAATTGATATGATCTGTATACACTATTTATGTGATACAGACAATACGCCATTTGTACATGCAGTGACTAATATTGAACATCCACTTTTCCAGCCAAATTTGGGCAGCACCTACTTTATATTTGTTATTTGTTCTTATTCACATTGCTTAACTTTATTTGAATGTAATATTTAAAATAAATGCTTACATCTGTAAGTTCTTTTTACAGGGCCAGATTAACATAGGGGCTCCACCACTGATAATAGGCCTGGCCGGGTTGAACACAATCAGACAGAGGCGTTGGTAGCTCACTAATCAGGCACATTAGGCGGCAGACCAACAGCACAAGGCCCATGATGCTTTTAATCCGGCCTTGGCTTTTTACTTGCTTAAAAAAATCCTACATAGCTTCCCCCATGTAGTGTTAAGGGGTTCTTACTCCAAAAAACCCTGTCTGTGCTGGCAGATTGAACTGTTAACTAATGTTTTGATTACTAACTGTGCAATCTATTCTGTGCATACACTGAAAAAAGCAGAGGTTACCTTCAGTAAAAAACAGATGTTAGAATCAGAGAGAGGCAGCTGAAGTTATATGTGAGTTTCAACTTTTTCTGTAAAAGTCTAGCTTGACCCCATCCGTTTTCACTTCCTAAAGTACCCTATTGGTCCTTAATGCAAAAGGCTGCTACGCTAACCAACAGGGAGCCTTAGTCGATAAGATGAAGGGGATAATGCTCACCTCTTTCTGTGGATCGCTGTTTGTTTTGTGGTTTTTACTTAAGTGACAGATTTACTTGAAGGCCATTTATATTGAAGTGTATTCCCATATGAGTCCATTTAGCTAATGTCCTGCCTCTATGGTAGTAAATGCTAGGACCATATTTGGCAAATAAGCCCTAATTGTGATTGTATGGCCTGGCCCGGCTCGGTCTGCTATGCTTGATGGCCTGCCTTGAGAGCTTGAGTGACGTGCGGACCGCTGATTGGAGGAGGTTTACATGCACGTCTCAGTCGTCCTATGAGGTGGCGATGGGCAGGTTGTGAGAAGGAAGTGTCACGGTGTGCGGGCTGCAGGTTATCCCACCCTTCCTTATGTAACCCCCAGGGTTTTACACAAATTCTTTTGAAGTGCTTTCAGATATAATAATAAACTTTGTTATACTATGCTGAAAAAGGCACCTCTATTACTACCTTTTCTTTGTTCTTGCTTAATTGTCATGTCAATATAGGGTTAGGAATACATTACATTCTATCCAACCAGTGCTACAATTGCTCAATCGAGTGTGTTATTCTTTTTCTTTAATTATTTTGCCCTCATTAGTAGTGATGGGCTCAGGCGTGTTCGCAGCTCCACGTGCCAAGCCTTCCAGGAAGCTGACAGCGCGCAGCGCCAATCACAGGCACTGAGACATTTCCCGATCTCTGCAGCTGCGGACTGGGAACATGTCTCAGTACCTGTGTCAGCTTCCTGGCGGGCTCGGCATGTGGAGCTGCGAACACGCCTGAGCCCATCACTACTGATTAGCAGCCTGCTGAAATGTACTGCTAATGATTGTCAATAAGGTGTTAAACCTGTCAGAGGCAAGAGATTACAATCACCTGTGTAGTCCTAGCCTTACAGATGTCAAAGAAAAAGAAAATTGACCGATCCTTCTATTTACATTCATATGTCCGTGGGCCCTAGCTTACCCAACCATAGCTGACATCCCCTGTACAAAGATTCTTGGGGCAAGGTCAATGGGCAAGGTTGGATTTTTCCTGTAAAAGGAAGGTGCTGGTAAAAAAACCAAAGCAACTATTACATATGTGCAGTACACACTGCACATATACAAATCCCTTTAAAAGCAATAACAGTTTAAGATCCTATCCAACATCTTACTTTTCATTTAATCTGCAAGAATATCGATCGCAAGTGATTTGAAAATAACCACAGGCACTTTGATTTTTAGAGATATGACTTGATTATGGAATTGTAGGAATATGGAATTATCAGATTACCCAACGATTGAAATAAGTCGTAGTGGATTCTGTGAGAAAAAATGTGCATTAAAATGAATGAAAAAAGCCGGTTTTGTTTGCACCCTTACAATTTATCAATTTTTCACAGATAAACTTATTGGTTTTACACTGCACTCCTGTAGGTGTCTTTTTTTCCTCTAGGCCATTTTCAGATGGGCAGTCCGATCAGGTACACCTGTCAGTTTTTTAGGCAGATCTGATCAGAAGTCCAGTGTTAGTTTATGGACAGCCGGATCTAAATAGACGTGTGTCCATTTAAATAAGATTATCCCTGACTCCTTCCGGGTCTAGAAAACAGAATGGAACAGAGTTCCGTTTTGGCGTACCTAATTGTTATGGACCTGGGGTAATCTGATGTAAACTGACACTTGTCCACTTCCATCCAACTCCCCATGGAACTTACATGGGTTCGATGAGTTCAGTTTTTTACTCCATTGTAAGGTGGAAAAAATGGACGGACATGGATGTCACAGTGGTCACATGTGTTCCGTGCTGCTCCGATCAGCATGGGAGCTGTGAACTGATGGGCGCCTGTGTTAAAGGGGCCTTATTAAGAAAGGAATGTGCAGTAAAGAAGTATTACAGGTGTCCTCTTAGTCAAATTAGCCAGAATACTTTTCTAGCTTTGGAGAGATTGTGGAAGGGTTGGAACATCTGTCAGCTTTTTATTGTTATTTTTTTCCCTATCAGGAGATTTACCCTCACGTCCTGCCCCAGAAACATAACAGCAAGTGAAAGGGAATTTTGTCAAAGTGAGGGAAATCCCACTATGTATTTGCAGTTTGCCAGAATAAGTAATCAGAATGTAGTTTCAAAAATAGGAAAACAAATGTGATTGGTTTCTTCATTTGACACATTGTCAATTCACTTTCCATAACTGTTTGATTTGTTAATTTTCCCCCCTTATTGAACCCCAATAAACACACGGACTGCATAACATAGATCTGAAATGGCTACAACAGTCCTTTCCTTCACCAATAAAACAATTAACAATTTAGTAAATAAATAAAACAGAATAAACCATATCCAAAAAATAACATGACCACAGTTTGATTTTAAGGGGGAGTCTTTGGTATTCACTAGCCTAAGGATTGACTATGACCTAACTTTTGGGCATCTCCAAAATGAGAATTTTCTGCCCTCCCAATGTTCAGAGCCCCGGTAAAGACAATTGATATCAAAAGGGGGAGCACCATACCCCCAGTTGGGCCATACCTGCCAATCTGCCGGGACAAATCTTTCTCTAATCTGACCCAGTTGACATGCAAACCATAATTGGGGGTGGGAAGGGCATCTTTCTCTTCTCAGCCATGCTTCTGGAATGATCTCTCATCAATCATAACAGTTTCTACCTTTGCGTCTCCTCCCAACCACTTGACTGCCAACCTCCAATTAAGTACATACACATACATTTAAAATAACTTTTTTGGGGGACTATTCCTCCTCTAGTCATGTCACTTCTTGCAATAATGTTTTTATTTCTTCTAGTCTGTTTTTATCTTAGCCCACATTAGCTAAAAATAATTTTGTGAACAAAAATAATACCTGATTTCCTTTTTGGTTTACTGGTCATATGCTTTGTTTTTTCCTCTTCCTCTTATACTTACATTACCTAATGTCTGGTACTTTATTTTTTGATAGCTGCCTTATTTAACTGTAGCTATATTGTTGATGGAAATAGCATTTGAGTAGAAAGCTTTTCCTGCCTTTGTTAGCACAGTAATTACATAAACAACTCTCAGCAATGGAAATTCAGAAAATATAATCATATGATAAAAATACTGTAATCCAGACAAATATATACAAAAGCCACTAGTATTGCATGGACTCCACTAATTTAGTAGACCTACCTGTGGACAGGACTGGGCCAGCCTACTGAGAATGGGGCTTTTAGTTTCACTCAGCATGTCATGTTTGACAGCTGCCTTATCAAACTGTGGCCATTTTGATTTCAAAAAATAACATTTAACTAAATAGCACACCAATTACACATACACTTGCGCCAACAGGAGTGCAGAAAATATAATCATATTATAAATATACTGCAATCAAGGCAACAATCTAAAAAAAATTGGAATAAAAACAAGTATACAGCTTCAGTACTAACTGAAATATGAAAGTCAACAATACAGATATGTTTATTGTATTTACATCGCGGTAAAGAATTTGAATTGATGAAAAGGATTTGTTTCACAGATAACATCCAGGGCTGGATTGGCACAGAGTTAAGAAAGGCTCCTGTCTCTAGTATGTTTGTGTGTGTTTGAGGGGCATCAACGACTTGGGGTGCAGCTGAGTTGGAAACCTTCCATGCCTCTGCATCATTCCACCTGTTTTTTGTGCTCAGGTCAGAATGACACTCCAGTTGTGCACATTACACTGGGAGAGCTTCTCTCCCACTGTAAACAGCAGCACTCCCCTGTCAGTGTGATATTCTATCCTATTGAATATCTGAAGTGCTCGGAGGGACTCCTGACAAAGTTCCAACAGAGCCCTCTGATTCCACTGGGATTGCTGCTCACCCAATGTAATCTGCAGGGTTAAGAGTGACAGCCAAATCCCGCTCGTCATTTATTTTCAGCAGTTGTACAGGCACCATCCATCCCTGATGGAGAGGCTGCATTTGGCACTCTTGGGTGCCAGGAGTCCAAGTCCCAGTACTGATTACATTCTGTATTTTTCTGAAACTATAAAGAGAACCCAGCATGAAATAAGTTATACCAGTTTGTCTTTCTGTGTGAGTTCAGGCTTACACATGGAAGAGTTAAGTATTTATGTGGATAGAGGTGAGAAGTCCTCTGAAATTTGAAGGTTGTTGTCTCTAAATTTCCTGTCTTTAGGTTCTGGGTGTGGATGCTAGGATGAATTAGTAACAGCCTTTGCAGTGAATCAAGACAAAAAAACTGGTTTGAAAAAAATGATTTTGTGTGTGTGTGTGTGTGTGTGTGTATATATATATAT